>NC_086303.1:1500000-1713161 GCF_963924245.1 Chroicocephalus ridibundus
TGAAATACAGAGTATTCGTGTTTTCCAGTGAGAAAAGATCTCTGCTCTACAGGAAGGAGGTACTTTTTATAAACTGGTTTTGACCCGCATTTCCAGCCCACTGCGCCTTTGATACGTTCATTGCCTTCCTTATCTTCCAGGTGACATATAGGTCTAAATAACGAGAATACGGTTTCTTCCTTAAAGGATCAGATCCTCCTCCTGCCATTGTAATTCAAACCCCCTGAAAGATGCAGCATGATCATCTTTCAGCTGGATTTATTGACGGGACCCTGTTGCAAAGACATAAATCTGGCTGTACCCCAAAAGCATTGGGTTGACCCGTTCACCCAGATTTGCCAGTTTAGGAAATCGCAGCACCAAGGACCTGCCAGGTGGGATGGGGGAAAGCCTCGTCAGCACCATTCCCCATGATAACAGCTGAAGTGTCCGTGCGGGAAAGACAGAAGATGTCTCTGACAGCTGGGGCAAATCCTGGAGGCTTTCAGAGATTAGGACCATCCCCTAAACAGGGCTCTGGGATTAGACAGGAGGTGGCGAGATCTTCCAACTTGTATATCGTAAAGCAAAGCGGAGATGCCAAAAGCCCAGAATAAATGACAGGTCCATGCCATCTGGATGGGAAGGGCTCCTTGAAGCTGTAACATCCTCCACGCTTATTCCCGTTTGCCCCTGTCCTCGTGAACATCTCTGGAAAGCCAAGGTAGGTCTCCCCCACCACCCTGAAAGCAGCAGAGTGGATGTCACACGCTGCTGCCTGGGCCACCACTGGTTCTGAATGTGGTATCATGAGGTCCTTGGCACAAGCAACGCACTTCATCGGAGCAGGGGACAGAGCCAGGTTCCAAGGGATGGTATCATGGGTGCCAACAAAGAGATGTCACCCATAGCCTGTATCAGGGTGGAGAAGGGGACACCCAGGACTGACAGAGTCCCCATTGCCATCCACAGTGGGATTTATTCAAAGCCACGCAACAGGAGAGAGCAGGAGCTGTGCGCACCGCTCGGCGGCCTCATCCAGCCCTGTGCCCATTGTGTGGACTACAAGTCCTCAGGAGACACCACAAATGGCTGCGAAAATGGCCAACCCCCTGGACTTCATCAGAAAGGAGGTGCCCAAAACCCTTCGGGGGAGGATATTGCTACCAGTCACAGATGCAGCCGGAGATGGTCCCCGTGTGGGGCCGCCCCCTCCTTTCGGCTGCTTCCCTCCCTCCTGCCCTTGCCTGTCCCCTCTCCGGGGGGGTTTAAGTCAGACCTCCAGAAAACCAGGAAGGTCATATGGAAAACACCGACCACAGACACCAGCAGGGCCAAGGCTCGGGGCAGCTCAGTGTCCTGCCTGCTGTGTCACATCTCCCCGGCTCCCAGCAGCATTTCCAGCCTCCGTGTCACCATGATATTCGCAGCGCGCTGAGTCAAGCAGCCAGGGCAGGCGGCAGGTGGGCTGGGACGTAGGCAAGCTTTCCATGCTGTGTGTCGCACGCAAGCAGATGCTTACTTCACCCCGAAGCAATGACTGCAGGCAGGGGCTCCCGGGGTCGAGCTGGGACACGGGCTCAACCCCTCTCCCAAAGCCCCCCTGGGGTAGTGACTGTTGCAGTGTCACCGTGGGGCAGTGACTGTTGCAGTGTCACCCTGGGGCGGGAGTTTTAAGCTAGAATTGCTTTAAAAATGTCCTTGTCTAGTCTAGAAAACACAGACAGGCAATAAAGAGATATCGTCAGTGTGATTCAGGGTATCTCTGAGGTCCCGTTGAGCATCCCTTGCTGTGCACAGAAGCAGGGTTCACGCAGCCCAGCCGCACGCTCCACAGTTATCCCTGTTGCATGGTGGCACATCAGCTCACACCACCAACATGCAGCATCACCACAGTTTGATTCACCAAATCATCAGTGACCTTTTCTTTGCCATAAAGAGTTGTAAAGCATTGGAACAGGCTGCCCAGGGAAGTGGTTGGGGCACCATCCCTGGAGGTATTTAAAAGACATGGAGATGTGGCACTGAGGGACATGGTTTAGTGGTGGACTTGGCAGTTAATGGTTGGACTCAATGATGTTAAGGGTCTTTTCCAACCTAAATGATTCTCTGATTCTAAAATCAGTCAGGGCGAGGGCGAACAATGGGTTCACCCACCACAAGGTCCCCTGGTATCGGCTCACGGAGCAGCACAGCGGGTGCCTGGAGCTGCAACCTGCAACCAGGAGCTGTCGGATGCGGGCAGGGCTCGTGGATGCAAACACCCATCACCAACGGCCTCTTTGGGGTGTTATTTCAGGCTGCGATGGGATAATTCTCCTCCAATCTGAAAGGGAGAAAAACAGAGAAACCCACACAGGGATGCCCCAGTTTTGCCCAGTGCCTCGCTGGGAGCTGAGACAGGGAGCTCTGTGCCAGCTCCGTGTCCCCTCCAGCCTGGGACAGCACTGCAGGGGGAAAACCGTTCGTTGTGGAGTGGCATCACTCGCTGCCCCCAGCCAAAGTGGTCCCCGCAGCACTGACCGTGGGTGTCCTGGTTTGAGGTAAAACAGAACCAACTTTCTGTTCAGTAATTTTACTTCTTAGCTAGGCCTCTTCTAACTCTCTGAAATTAAAAGCGTGTTGTGCAGAAAACTGTTTGTTCTCAGAGCGATAAGACCAATATTTATAGTTAATGGCAAGGGATGGTACGCAGAGAGGCTCTTGCTTATACTTACTGCTATAATGACCAAGGTCAGCTAATTTCGTTATTTGCCCCATTAGAGGGTCGGAAGCGGAAAAGCGTAGAGGGGTCGCACCTGTGGGGAGTTGCGGACAGGAGAGGTGACCCCAAACTGACCAACAGGGGTATTCCATCCCATCTGCCCCACGATCAGCGTAAAAGCTGAGGGATCAAAGGGTCAGTCTCTTCCTTCAACGGCTGACGTCCGAGGAGGACCCCGTCTGTTCATCTGCCTTTGATCCCCATCCGTGTGTTCCTGACTCCAGCTCTGGAATCCAGTTCCCATCCGTCGCTGAGTCCAGTCTGGGACTCCCCCAGTGCCTGCCAGTGACATCTCCCTGGGAGCTTGATACAGTTTTGTATATACTGTATCTATTTCATTATTTCCTATTTATTTTATTATTAGCATTTCATTAAAGCAGTTTACTTCCTTCTAAACTCGTAAATCTCTTTAACCCTCCTCCTCCTCTCCTTGGAGTGAGAGCTGGGGGGAGAGCATCCGTTGGGTTGGCATCGGCAACCCCATCCCAAACCACAACATGGGCCGTCGTGTACCACAGCCGTGGTGCGAGGTGGGCAGCACCGGCCGAGTCGGCAGCTGCGGGGGGCAGGAGAAGTGACCTCCAGCAGCTTTACCCTGGGCCGGGACGTGACGGGCCGGCAGAAGCCCTCGCACACCTTGGCACTGCATCAGTCACCTCCCACGTCTCCAGCGCCCAGAAGGGATGCCAAGCCCTGGGGCATTGCTCTGCCTTTGGCGGTTTTTTTTTCCAATCCTGCTCTACCTTTGGGGCTGCCAGCAGGAGTTTTCCTCAGATGGGCAGGCAGACAGCCCGCAGGGGCTGAGCCCGTGCCAGCCCCGCCGTCCGCAGCCTGCCGGGGGTCACCTCTACCAAGGTTTGGGGACAGCAGCTGGGGACGCCAATAAGGCTCTGTCACCACCTGCCCTGCCTGGTCCCGCACTGGGGCAGGGAAAGGCTGCAAACAAGCAGCTTGGGTTTTCCCTTCTGCATTAAAAGCCAGGAGCTCAGAAAGCCCCGAAACCTTGCAAGCCACCTTTGCATGTGTCCCTGTTTGGGACATTTACACACAGGGGTTGCACCCCCGGGACGCAGCCACATGCCTGACTGTCCCCAAGCTGTGGCAACCCTTGGGCCAGTGAGCAGGGAGCTGGGAGGGTCTGCCAGAGAAGGGGGAGGAACCAGCTCAGCCCCGGGCTCCACCAGTACCAAGGGCAAGTTTCTTTATCATTAATATCAGCAGGAAACTCAGGGGTTTGCTCTTCTCTGCACAGGGGCGAGCACCGCTACCCAGAGCCCTTCTTTGCTCCTCTCCATGCCCACGGTCCCAGGCAGCACCCAGTGTCCCAGTTAGCCCAGTGACCGCTGGTCCCCTGGAAGGTGTCTCGCCCTGATGTAAGGACCTCAAGGCGCTGGAAACCCTGCCAGGGCACACTGTGACATTGGCTGGTTACACCCCAAACACGTGTTCCCGGTCTCACCTGACTTTGAGCATCCCCTCGGGTCCCCTTACCTCCATCAAAGACTAAGGCCACCTTAGCTGTCCTCAAAGCCATTGCCCCTTGGCAGCCTCCAGCCCCTCCTGCAGGGCCAGCACTGGGGGCTGGTATCTCCACTTCCCCCCCTCCTCCAGCTCCTCCCTTGTTTTCTCACATCCACACCCCTCCTTTCCTTGATTTAATTGCTTTCACTTGCACCCTCTCCTTTCCCTCTGCTCTCCCCATCCTCTCCTCCTACCTGCACCCTCCAACCTCCTCCCCACCTCATGTAGGGGCCCTGCAGGACACTGTTGTGCTCCACCTTGGAGCGTACAGCTTGTGTGGCTGAAAACATCACAGCAGGTGGGCACAAGCATGATGTCCCGCAGCCAGACCTGTCCTGTAGCCAGACCTGTCCCAGCCCTGGTGGCACTGGGACCAGCCATATTTCAGACGGGGCAGCCAATAACGCAAGGAGGTTGCCAAGGTCAGCGTGGTGGGTGGCTGGCACCACAAGGGCTGCCTGTACCCTGCCAAGTCCGAAGGGTTTGCAGAGGGCTCTCCCTTCCCAGGATGCTCTGAAGCAAATGGGATCTGCTCCCTTAATGGGGCAGCACTTCCCAGAGCCACCCTATGTCCTTCTCTAACCCAAGCACCTTTGTTCGGGAGCCTCCCTGGAGAGTTTGTTGGATCAGAGGGGCTGTGAGAGGGATTGGACATTCCCCAAACCCCAGTAACTCCATCCAGGCCCCAGTAAACTGGGAAGACAAACCAGTTTGGGGTTCTCCAACCGTGGCCCAGCTGCACCCTTCCCTGCTGCCACCAGGGAGCATCATGGGGACATTTAATCAGGCTGTCCTCACCCTGGGTCCATCTGAAACCCTCCAGATATTACGCCAGACTTTGGGAAGACGCTGTTCCCTTCAGGCCTGGTTTTTAGTGTCCCTGGTGTCCCCACAGCCAGATGTGACCCAACCCTGCTTTGGAGGCCCAGGCTCGACCTGCCACAGGGTGCCTGCTGCCATGGTCGGGGCACCCAGCCGCTTGTCCCTGCCCTGCCCCATCCCTGCTGTCCCCATGTGGCACAGTGGGACAGCCCTGGAGGAAGCATCACCCCGAAGCTTCTCCAGAGCAGCTGGGCCAGGACTTGGGCTTCAGAGAGCAAATAGGATTTGTCTTTTGACCCAATAACCTGCAAGGGAACAGCCATGGAAGAGGATGCTCCACGGTGCTCCTCCTTGTCGATGTGTACGTCAACGCAGGAAGGACACTTGTATTTTTGCAGGGAAAGGCCACCACCTCCAACCTGCCTTGGCCAAGGACCAGTGAGGGCCAGGGCTGAGGCTGGAAGTGGCTTTTGCCACCCATCCCATCCAGATGTTCCCATCTCCTGGGGGTGGCAGAGATCCCAAGGGATCTGGGGACAAGGGAGAGTGATGGGGGGTGCCATGCCTCCCAAGTGCTGGCCCTTCGGAAGGAGGAGGACTTCCCTAGGAAACGGCGAGATGGATGGAGGGACCATCCCCACCACCTGCTCCATGGAGGGAGCCCACCCTTTCCGCAGGCTGGAAATGCCCCGGGATCCCACCGGGTGATGGCGGACGGCGGCGTCATTCCTGCCTGGCACCTGTAAAGCCCTCGGGGATCCCGTGGGGTGGTAAAAGGCTGCAGGAATGCTAAGGGACGTGCAGGGCTCTCACCCAGCCCTGGGTGCCACTGAAGGTGAGAAGCTGATTTAATTTCACAACCTGCAAAGCCCCTGGGGAGGTGGACACGGCCAGGCCGGGCACCGGGGCTGGTTATTTTCTGTCCTTGGCAGTGTGACTCGCAAATCAAAGTCTGTAAGTTCCCATCTTCCCGCATGCCAGTCCGTGACCCACATCCCGCCCCACCACCTGGACGAGGGAACCTGCCCTCGGTTGTCCCTTTTTTCCACTGCTCGTGACTGTGGTCACCTCTTCCTCGTGGGGTGCAGGAGAAGCCGATGTCCTTTTGCACCCCGGCACGGCACTGGGAGGGACGGGGGGAGGACGCAGGGAGCCGCCAGCGACGGGTTATCTGATCCCGGCAGCTCCGGTGTAAACTTAGCATGGCCTTTCGGAAAGTACTCGCTGTGGCAAAACACGCAGTAAATCACCGTTCTGAATGCCAACAATATTTCGAGATTAGCAAATCTTACAGAGCTCCTTGGGCTTTAGCTCGGTTTGGGGTCGTGGTTTGCAGCCCTGAGAGAGTAACTGGGGGGCTCTCACCACCCCAGTGCTCCCCCCAGCCCCCAGGGATCGCACCGAGCTGCAGATGCTTCTTGTTCTGTGGAGGAGATGGGGCAAGGTCTGGGGGTCAGCACCGGGTGTGGGGCTGCAGGACCCCCACTCTCACCTGGGTGCCCACCCCGTGCTGCCAAGGAGCGGGACAGACCCCCTGATTTCCCTGCCCTCCCCTGCCCAACCTGCTCAGCCCAGCTCAGAAAATCCCCAATTTCCTCCATATTTTTATCAAGTAGCAATTCGGCTCCCCACCGCCTGCCCTGGCCCTCTCCAGCATTGTCCCATCTCCCTGGGGTGAGCCACCATGACCCCCAGCACCCACCCCGGTCCCCTGCGTCCCCAGCGCACCCCCGGCACCAGCAGGTCACTGAACCCCAATGCTTTGGGCTGGGGATACCCAGGACTTTGCAAAAGCCACCCAGGAGGTCAGACCCTGGTGCCACCACCTGCCTCCAGATGTGCCATGAGTTTCCCAAGCTCAGTTGGGGGCTAATTCTGCACCCGTGGAGGGGGAAGAGGAGGGACAAGCTCTTTGAACCCAGCAGAAAATGGGGCAGCAAGCACCGGGGAGCCAAACCCAGGTGCATCCAGGTGGGAAATCAGCCATAGGCTTTGCCCGCTGCAGGCGGTTAACCCTTGAAACAGGGTCCCAAGGCCAAAGCGGCCCAGAGCTGGCATTTTAACCCAGGACAAGTCACCGGCTCCGTACGGGAGGGACTTGGGAAGATCCCGTGATACACCTGAGGCTCGTCTCTGCGGCTCGACCCTTTCCATCTATGGATGCCCGCTTGTAAACACCGATGCCAGCCCGGCCGGGAGCCTGTAAACTGAGACGTCTTTGCGCCTCCTGACCATTAAACAGCCTCGCAAAGGAGCAGTTTCCCTGCAAGATATTTGGAAGTGGGCTGCAGCCCAGCACCTGTCCTCCCTGCCCACCCAGCGCTGCCCCAGCCCATCTGCCGAACACCACCTCCGAGAAATCCTAAAGGTGGATTGAAATGCTTGGGATTAAAGCCATTGGGTGGAAGGAAAAGCGGCCAGATCAGCTTTGTTTTCTTATCCCTAGGAGTCTTGCAGCCCCCTCTGCAACCACTGTGCAAGAAATGGTCCCGAAAGCTTTTTTTCATGCAAAAATGTGCAATCTTTGGGATCTGCGACTTGGACTTGGGCTCTCTGCACCCCAGCGATTAGAGCAGGGCTGGCTTTGGGGGACAGGGGATGCACCTTGCCAAGACGCTGTGATTTTGCTGCTCCGTGAGAGTTGCCATCTCTTCTCCTCACCCAGTCCGGGGTTGCTTTGCTCCTGGTGCTGGGCTGGAGTGTCCCAGCTGGCTCTCAGCCCCCCTGTCCCAGCGGGTCCCCCTGCACCCACAAGCATCAGGGGGAAGGGGGGCAGGCAGAGGATGTTACATGGCACCATGTTCTGGGGAGCTGGGAGTGATCACCAGGCACCGAACGGGGCAGCGAGCGAAGTGTCAGCGGCAGCAATGGTGCAAACACAAGTGAGTTGAATCCGCACGTCGTCCTCAGCCTGAGCGCAAACCTCCCCGGAGCCGGATAACCGGAGAGAAAAGCCTCTCGGGAGCAAGGTCCCCTCTCCCGCAAGGTCTCCCCGAGAGGTTTCTTTGCTCTAATGCTGCCATCCAGTGGGAGAAACTCCCTGGCATGGGAAAGGCTGGAAACGTGGGTCCTGGGGTCCCCAAGCCCAGGGGGGGCCACCCACCACCACCACCGGGCTCGGGCTGCCCTCGGGGACCTTCCCCCCAGGGATGCTGCAGGCAAACCCGCGCCTCTGTCTCCAAGCCCCGATCCCAACCTGGCTGCGATGGGCAAAATAAAAACCACTCACACGCCACACGCTCGAGCCGCTCGGGCACCCTGACACCCTCCCGAAACACAGCACCCAGCGAGGGGACGGGGAAGGGGTGACGATGCACCGGGAGGAGGCAAGGGACAGCAAGCTGAGCCTTCCTCAAGAGGAGGAGGAGGAGGCCGCGGTGCAAGCAGGGTCCCAGGGGTGAGGACATCCCTGTCCCCGTGCGATGCGGCCCCATGGGATCCTCACAACGGTGTCCCCCGGCCACGGGATATTTGCAGTCTGGACACGCCGCCACTGCAGAAAGCCAAATTCCAGCGTGTATTCATCGGCTGCGGGGAGGGAAAAAGAAAAAAGAAAAAAAAACAAACACAAAACTCCCCGGGTTCAGGAACTCTGCTCAGTTCAGGGAAGCGAAACGACTTTGGCAGCGGCGACAGAGCAGCGTCACGGCAAGCGTGGCATCCGCGGTGGCCAGCAGCCCCGAGGACCCCACAATGTGCCCGTTTGTTGTCCCCGGGGGCGGCTGGCTTCCCGCAGAAAGGAGCTTTCAGTGGGAATATTCAAAAGTCCAACCTCTTTCAGCAGCGCAAGGTTCGCTGGATTGTGCGACGGGCACAAAGGGACAGTGTTCCCTGGGGAGCGGGGAGGGTTCGTGGCTGGGAACACGGCTCTTTTCTTCCCCGCACAGAAGCCGTCGGAGCGGAGACAGGGCAGCATCGAGGCAGGATCGCAGTCAGAGACTTACCTTAAAGGGAGAAAGTCGAAAAGATTCGTGTATATGGGAAAAGAAACAAAGAATTTGAGGATTTCTTTTGGCTGAAGACAGCAGCTGTTTTCCCAAGGTGGCTCCGGTTTCCAGGAAAGCAGGGATTTTCCTCCAAACTCAAGAGGGGAAAACCCCTAAATTTTTAGTTTCCCTTCGTGCCAAGAGGAAATTTCTCCTGGGAACAAGCCCTGTGCACAAACAAACACGCTGCGCTCTCCTCCGGGAAGCAGACGTGTTCTTTCACCCACTCAAGATCAGCCGGAGACCATCCCCTGGACCAGCAATTCCCTGATAACCCCAATGAGGCGGGAGCATCCCGGCCGGGTCCGAGGCACGCGCCCGGGCAGGGATGTGTTTCGAAAGCATCCACCACCTCTGCGAGCTGGCGAAGGCCGTTTCTCCTGGCTGCAAACCCAGCCTGGAGCTCCAGCCCACGCTCAGGGAAAGAAAGGGGATGGGAAGCGTTGCAAAATAAGAAAGGAGGATATTTGGTGTAGGAAATCTGGTCCACAGCTGCAAACAGCCACGCTCGGGCACTAGGGCTGAGAACTGTGCACAGCTCATCGCACCCAAAGTCCTCATAACCCATAGCTGTGCCCAAAGCCCAGTCTGTGTGTTTAATAAGCACTGTATAAAAGCGGCAGAGGAAATATTAGGGGTGTGGGCAGGCTAAGGATGGGAAAAGGGGAATTTTTTTTAAAGTTATCACTGGTTTTAACGAGCCTTCCCTCGTTGGTGGGTCTGGAGCGGTCAAACCGCCCAGCAAAGCCCAGCAGCTCCGCAGGCGTCCCGGCTGTGTGCCGGTGGTGGGGCGGCCGCCGTATCACAGCTCTAATGAACTGCTCTCCCTTCCTGTAACGAAGACGGATGGCAACCGGCCTCGAGCCCGAGAGTTGGCCGAGGCGCCTCTGAGTCACTCCGGGAGGGGGAATAAATCTCTCGCCTGATGGAGAAACGCCAGCCCAAGGAAGAGCACAACCCAGCCTGGCATTCCCCAGCAGAGCCGGGACAAGCTCGCAGCCGATGGCCCACGGTGGCACCATCGGGGTGGCTCGGCTGGCTCCCCATCGCATTTTAGAGCAGGAGACCCCAAAACCCTCTGGAGGGCACGGTTCCATGTCACCCCCAGTCCCGCAGCGGCTGCGCTGGGCACCGTCCCCGGCACCAGCGGGCTCCCGGGGAGAAAAGGGCCTGGAGGCAGCAGGGAGGCTGGGGCTGGGCTCGGAGGGGGGATGCTGGAGGGCTGGGGCTGGGCGCTTTGTCCCCTGTGCTGTAGGATGAAGCCACCCGTTGTCCTCGGGGCCCCTGCCCCGTTTCCCACCCCGCGCCCAGTCGTGCCCCGTCCCCTACCCGGGCTGTCCCCGGCTCCCCACCGGGACGTCCGGCCCCATGTGCGGGGTTGCTCAGCCCCCACCGTGCCTGGTGCTCCCAGGACCCCCATATCCAGGTCTTTCTGGGGACCCCCGTGCCTGCTGCTCCTGGCTCCCCCGTGCCCGGTGCTCCCTGGTCCGCCAAGACCAGCTCCTCCCGGTACCAGGGATGCTCCCAGCTCCCCCATCCCCCAAGCCCAGCTCCTCCTGGTACCAGGGATGCTCCGGCTCCCCCATCCCCGGTGCCCCCGGGACCGTTCTAGGTGCCCGGCGCTCCCGCTATCCCCGTGCTCGCTGCTCCCGGCTTTTCTGCAACCAGGAGCTCCCGGCTCCCCACTTCCCGATGCTCTCGGGACCCCCCCGTGCCCGGTTCGTCCGGTTCCCCGTGGCCGGCGCTCCGGGACACCCGCGCCCAGGTGTCCCCGCTCCCGGGTACCCGGCCGGTGCCAGATGCGGTCCGCGCCCCCCCCCCCGCAACCCCGCTCCCCCTCTCCTTTCCCTCTCCTCTCCTCTCCTCTCCTCTCCTCTCCTCTCCTCTCCGTCTCCCTCTCCCTCTCCTCTCCTCTCCTCTCCTCTCCGTCTCCCTCTCCCTCTCCTCTCCTCTCCTCTCCTCTCCTCTCCTCTCCTCTCCTCTCCTCTCCTCTCCCTCTCCTCTCCTCTCCTCTCCTCTCCGTCTCCCTCTCCCTCTCCTCTCCTCTCCTCTCCTCTCCTCTCCTCTCCTCTCCTCTCCTCTCCTCTCCTCTCCTCTCCTCTCCTCTCCTCTCCTCTCCGTCTCCCTCTCCCTCTCCTCTCCTCTCCTCTCCTCTCCTCTCCTCTCCTCTCCTCTCCTCTCCTCTCCTCTCCTCTCCTCTCCTCTCCTCTCCTCTCCTCTCCTCTCCGTCTCCCTCTCCCTCTCCTCTCCTCTCCTCTCCTCTCCTCTCCTCTCCTCTCCTCTCCTCTCCTCTCCCTCTCCGTCTCCCTCTCCCTCTCCTCTCCTCTCCTCTCCTCTCCTCTCCTCTCCTCTCCTCTCCTCTCCTCTCCTCTCCTCTCCTCTCCTCTCCTCTTCTTCTCCCTCTCCCTCTCCTCTCCTCTCCGCCCCGTCCCGTCCCGTCCCGTCCCGTCCCTCCTCCCCCGGGAAAGCGAAAGCGCGGCGGGCGGAAGCTGAGTCCTCCCCGTCGCGCCGCGCCGTACCGGGACCGCACCGGGGCCGCTCCGCGCCGGGGCCACCATGGCTTCCATCGGCAACTTCTTCCGACGGAGCCTGCGGCGCTACGGCCGCAGAGGTGAGGGTCGGGAAGGGACACCGGGGAGCGCAGCCCCGCGCCGGGGGCTGCCGGTGGCGGTGCCAGGACCGGTGGCGGTGCTGGCGGCGGTGCCGGGACCGATGCCGGTGCCGGGACCGGTGGCGGTGCCGATATCGGTGGCGGTGCCGGGACCGATGCCGGTGCCAGCCCCGGGGGCCGCGGCTGCCGGACTTGACGGCTGCCGGCGGAGCGAGAACTTTCCCGGGCAGCGCAACGCGGCCACGCCGGTGGGACGGACGGGACGGGGACGGGCACCGGCACCGGCTCGGTCCCCTCTAGCCCTGCCCGTACGCGCTCACCCTGCGGAGCTCGGGCCATCTGTCCCCGGGGATTGCTCCATCTCCCGGGGCTTGCTCCATCCTCAGGGGCTTACCCCAGCCCGGGAGCTGCACCCCATGCCCTGGGAGCCATCCCGGTCCCAAATGAGTCCCCAGACCCCCATCCCCCGGGTGGGTTTCCCAATCCCCTGGGGGTTTACCCCATCCCGGGGGCAACCCCACAGGCTTCCTATTACCACATCCCCAAAAGCCATTTTCCCACCGTGCGCAGCGTCGCAGGGCACGCCGGAGCGTGGTATCGCGGGCAAAGCGGCCACACGAGCCCTTGCACGAGCCAGGACGTGCCAGGACTGGCCCGCGATGCGGGGCACGGTGCCCCCCAGGCAAGTCGGTGTCGCGGAGCCTTTAGAGGACGATGCAGAAATTGGCCTTTTGGGATTTGTGAGCTTTTCCGAGATACAGGGTGGATCATCGGGGGTTTTCTTGCCTGCCCGATCTCAAGCCACGGCAGAGCAGGTTGGGGCAACCTGTAGATTTGGCGGGGGGGGCTCACTGCCAGATCCCCCCCTCGGCTCTGTGTAGTGCTGGCTGGCTCTTGCGCTCGGTGCGATATCTGTTTTTCCGAGCTCAGCAAAAAAGCTTTGATAAAGCGAAAGCCCGTTCCTCTCTGCTGGGGCAGGCGGGCGGCAGCACGGTGTGGGAAGCCGAGCTCCCCCGCAAACCGTCGTCCTGGGCAGGGAGATTTCAGCACGCTGCAGCCCGGGAGTTTTCCGGGAGGAAAGAAACAGGTTGTGCCACATCACAACGTGGGGCTGAGCGCAGCCCTCGGCTGATAAGAAAACGCCGCTCTGGTCGAGGAAGTTGGTTGTGCAGCAAAAAGTCTTTTTTCTTTTAACGCCGGCGGCCCCGGTGCCGTTTCCGCGTGGGCCGGGCGCAGCACGGCAGCCTTTGCCCTTGCTGTGCCCGGCGGAGGCGGGGGTGAAACTCCACAGCACCGGCAGCCACTTTCCATCCAGGAGCTGGGTGAGCCCCCCAGGCCGCCTGGCTCGGTCCCCTCCTCACAGGGGATGCTCCCGCTGCTGGGGGCTGGGGGTGGTCCCCAAGGCTTCCCCGCTTGGGGTCTGGGAGTTGTTGGCCAAAGCTCTTGTGACAGGGGTTTGTGTCCCTGGGACTGCGAATCCTGATGGTTTTGGGGGCTCCTGGGACCTCTGATGCCACATTAAACCCATCCAAACGCTGCGCAACAGCGCATGGCCCCGTACGTCCCCGGAACTCGTCTTCCAGCCCAGGGATGGAGCATTACGGTCCCGGAGGGATTTAGGCTCTGCCAGCGTGGGCTTTGCGACCGGCACCGGGGAGCGCTGCCAGGTGACGCCGCGTTTTCGGCAGGGCTCACCACGCCGGGCCACGCTTTGGGCAGGTGCGGGGCCCGTCTGCGAGCCGCAGACCCACAGCCCAGTACGGCCAGTCTCCCCGGAGCGGTGAGTCCTACTGGGCTGTTTGAGAACACCATGGACGTGATGCAAATCCAGCCCTTGCTTGAGAGCGCGGCTTGTGTTCTCCGAAATGCGGGATGGGACTGGATAGGCAGGATTTAACTGGACTTTCCCCTTAGCCTGGCAATCTGTGATGGAAAAACAACCTAGGATAGGGGATGCCAGCAGCCGTCCCCGCCGCACAGCCCAGTTCCCCGGGGTCCCCCCAGCAACAACCCCCTGCCCCAGCCCCGTAGGTGACATTTGACCGCTGAAGCCATTGCTGGAGCATCCCAAGGAGGAGCAGAAGAAGCAAAGCGCATCTTGTTGAGCTTTTTTCCCTGTTCCGGAGCACTTTGCTGGGCTGTCACCTGGGTGACCCTGCTGAGGACAAACCAGAGGTGCCTGCAGCCAGGTCTCGCCCCCGGGATGCTCCTGGGCTTTCCCCTGCTGCGCAAGGACCTCGTCGGGATGAATTTCACCTTGCCAAGAGGAAGGACTTTGCCTGTGGAGGTGGAGCGGCCTCGGGGTGCACGCGGGGGCGGCTTCGCACATCTCCCCTCCCCAAGGTGGGAAAGGCATTTCTGGGAAGGGACATTTCATGATGGGGCTGTGAGTGTCACCTCCTCGGATGAGCTTTCTGCTCCTATCAGCTCCCAGTGACCTGGAGCGAAGGCTGGAAAGGTGTTTCGAGATCAAAGGAGCCGAGGCGATACACGGGGTGGGGTGTCCACCAGCACTGCTTCTGGAGGAGGACGTCATGCACGGGGGAGCAGGACGATGGGAGCAGCCGGCCATGACCATGCCTTGCCCTGCCGAGCGGCGGCACAACACACAGAGCCCAGGGCCAAGCTCCGGGATGCGGGGAAAAATTGCAAGAGTCATTTTTTTTCATCCAGCCACGCGTTTATTTTCCTGCCTGGTATTCCTAGGAGCTGCTCAAGCATTTCTGTTCCAGCTCCTCGCCGCAATCAGAGCCAAGACCAAGCCCGGGGCAGTTTCAGTGCCAGGAACCGGGGATTTAGAGTCGCAAGCGGCTGCTGGGAGAGGGAAGAGCTGTGGCATGGCCTGGCTATGGCCTCTCGCCGGCATTTACCTCCTCTCCTTCGCAGCCCTCGGATCTCGCTGCCCCACCATGATCATCCCAAAGCCCTTGGAGACATTGGCTCGGGCTCTTTTCACTCTTATTTCTAGTTTTTCGGGTTGTGATGGCTGATGCTCACCAGCCGCCCTCCCCAACCGGCTGAACAAGAAATGGGGTGTAATCTCAGGGAACTGCTTTGCTTTGGGAGCTGTGGTTTAGGGATAGCCCTCGAGTAACCCATTTGCAACCAGCAGTTCCCAGGACTGGGGACATCTGGCAGGGAGACCTTGGGATTCATCTTGTTGGAGCCTTTGGAGGTGCTCAAACAAGGTCTGCGCTGTTTGTTTGATGGTTTTTTCCCCTAGGGGAATAAAATTAACTGCTATAAAAGCATTCCCACACCTTCCCGCAGACGCTTTCTGCAGAGACCATCTGTCCTCCACCATCCCACGTGCCAGCTTTGCTCTGGCTGTCCCTCTGCCCGCCCTGGGATGGGGCGAAGGAGGGCTGGGAGTGTCTGACGACACTTTGATTTTCTCCAAAAGACTCATAAAAGCCATTTCCCTTCCCATGTCCTGCACTGGCATGTCCCCGGCTGTTCACTCCCGGGGAGCAAACACCCCGTGCACCGGGTCCCGGTTCCTTCCAACGGCTTTGGCCGGTTCATGTGTAGCTCTGCACCCCCTCTCCTGCCATCAGGACACCTCCCGGCCTTTCATTTCACTCTGCTGGTTTTTGGTTTGTTTTATTTTTGGCTACAGAAGGAAAAGAGGAGGAAGGAAAGAAGGAAAACAACCCCTCGCGGGTGCCGCAGGGGAAATCAGGAGAGCGGAGCTCCGTCCTCTATTCCGCTGGGCAGTTTTTCTTCGAGTACCTTGTGGTGGTGTCGCTGAAGAAGATGTCAGATGGACGTTACGAACCCAAGATAACCTACCAGTTCCCAAAGGTATTTAGTCCTGCGATTTCGGGAAGATGAGTTTTCTGAATTTAGAGGAAAAGGGGATGTTGCTCCTTCCCCATCACTGGGGGAGGAGAACAGAAGAAGACCCCGTGCCCTGGAGGCGCAGACCCAAACCCCAGAGCTTTGCCTGCTGTGGGTTGGGGTTGCTGGGACCATCCGTCCCTCCCTGTGGTCCGAGCTCTGGGCCATGAATCCCAGAAGGAAAATCTCAAGGTGGTCCCTGGTCTCCTGTCCCAAAAGGGGAAATCACACCTGGGGGAAGTGGCAGAGGAGGAGACCCCCTGTTCACAGTGGGGCCCCCCCAGTGCCTCTGGTTTGCCTCACTATTCGTGGGGTAAAAGACTCAAAAATGGGATTTTTGGAAGACGCTTGTCCAGGGATGTGCGGGCACCTTCTGCTTTGGTCTGAGCCGGGGGTTGCTCTGGGACACATCCCATCCCACCCTATCCCACCCCATCCCCTGGGGGTATGGGCACCCTCCATCACCTTGACTCTTGGCATCACTGCGTTCCAGCGCGAGAACTTGCTGAAGGGCCAGAAGGAGGAGGAGGAACGTCTCTTGAAAGCCATCCCCCTCTTCTGCTTCCCTGACGGCAACAACTGGGCCCCCGTCACTGAGTTCACCAGGTACCTGCCCCACCACGGGCTCTTGGCCGTGGTTTCCCACCCTGTGCTGCCATACCCCTGAGGGCTGCGGGCTGGAAGAGCCGTCCCATCCCCGCGCGTTGTCTCTCCTTGCAGTGAAACCTTTTCTTTCGTCCTGACGAACGTGGACGGCAGCAGAAAGATCGGCTACTGCAGGCGGCTGCTGGTGAGCATCTCACCGCCCCTACACCCATCGCTGGGTCGGTGGTGGCCCTGCCACCCCATCCCCGTGGTGGGACACGATGCCTTTTGCCATGCCCAAAGTACAGCTCTTGGGGACATGCCTTAGGAAGCCACTTGCCTTGGCAAAGGTGATGACAAGCAGCAAAGGGGTGCCCAAAGGGATTTCTTTGGAGCTTTCTTCTGCTGGGACATCAGCTGGACGCTGGGTGGAGGAAAGGGCGGGGGGATCTCATCAATGCTGATAAATACTGAAAGGGGGGGTGTCAGGAGGATGGGGCCAGGCTCTTCTCAGTGGTGCCCATGGACAGGACAAGGGGCAACGGGCACAAACTTGACCATGGGAAGTTCCATCTCAACATGAGGAGGAACTTCTTTGCTGTGAGGGTGGCAGAGCCCTGGCACAGGCTGCCCAGAGAGGTGGGGGAGTCTCCATCTCTGGAGACATCCCAAACCCGCCTGGACGCGTTCCTGTGCCACCTGCTCTGGGTGACCCTGCTCTGGCAGGGGGTGGGACTGGGTGATCCCCAGAGGTCCCTTCCCACCCCGGCCAGTCTGGGATTCTGTGAAAAAAAAAAAAAAAAAAAAAGCAGTGTTTGCTGTAGCCCAGGGCTGGCCTGAAATGCACCCGGGAGATGGGAAGGTTGGGACCTGCCATTCCCCATACCAGTGGTCACTGCCTTCCCGCTGATCTCCGCAGCTTCCCTGGCTCCTTTCCCTTGGCCGCAGTGGTCAGGACGGCTGCAAATCCCACTCGGGATCAGGACGGGGATGTGTGTGTGTGCCCATCCAGGTGCCAAGGAGCCGGGTGCCCTCAGCCCCATCCCTCAAAACTGCTTCTGAGCAGTAGGCGCCTTTCTCAGATCATGGACTTGGCCAGCTCAGGGGCTGCGAGGTGCGGGGGAGGGCTTCCTTGGCTGCCAGCTTACGCACAGGCTCATTAAATAGGGACATAAAGCCACAGGGCCATATGCCACAGCTCGGTGACTTGCTGGATCCCACCACCTTGTTGTTCCCTGGGGAACCTGCCCGCTTCTGCATCCAGGGCTGAGCCTTGGCTGTTGGCACTGGGCGTCTGGAGGACTGAAAGTGCAGAGAGCAAACGGACCCAGGATAATCCAGTCGGAAAGGGAAAAACAGCCTGGGCACTCGTCCCGCCGGTCCCTGTTTCAGTAGGAGGCAGCATTAGCCCCAAGGCTGGTGAGGGAGGAGGACTTGAAGGACGTGTGTCTGGGGTGGAGGAAAGTTTGGGAATATGCCAGAGGGCTTTGCACCAAAATGATTAACAGCTTTGTCATCCGAATTGCCTTCTACAGGTACCCTCTGCTTTTACAGCATCAACTGCACCCTTGGCCTGAGCCCCAGCTCTGCAAACCCCCCAGTGGGTGATTGGGCACCTTGGGAGGGCAAGTGGGGCCAGGGGGCATCTCTAGGGAGAGCGCAGAGCCGGTGCAGTGGGGCAGGGAGATGCTCAAAGCCTTTTCCCATCCTCTTCCAGCCATCCGGCCGTGGTGTCCGCCTCCCCGAGGTCTTCTGCATCATCAGCTGCCTGGGCTGCTTCGGGCTCTTCTCCAAGGTAGGGATGTGGTGGCCCCGTCTGGCACGATGGTGGCCCAGGCAGCCACCCTGTTGCCTGCCGGGGTTTCACAGCTCACTTTTTTTTTCTCCCCCAGATCCTGGACGAGGTGGAGAAGAGGCGCCAGATCTCCATGGCGGTGATTTACCCCTTCATGCAAGGCCTTCGGGAATCGCCCTTCCCAGCGCCGGGGAAAACCGTCACCATTAAAAGCTTCATCCCCGAGTCGGGCACGGAGGTTGGTGAGGGTCTCGGGGACTCAGTGGCACCCTCTGGACTGCTGTGACATGGGGAGCCCCGGCAATCTCTGGGAGCATCCTCCACACCTGCAGCACCCATGGGTGCTCTCTGGAGCAGTGGGTGGTGGGTTGGGCTGCCGGGGGCCTCGTGCCCTGGGAATATGGGTGCCACCTCCTTCCTGGTCCAGGAGGAGAGCAGCAAGCAGTGAGGAGGAGGATGGAGCCCATCCACAGGTGATGCTGCCCCACCTTTGCATCCAAGAAGCATTTTGGCAGCTCCATCAGCCTCGAGCTGGAGCTGCCAGCACAAAACCCTCCCCGGACGCCGGTTCTTGACACGTCGGTGCTTGCACAGCCTTTACGTCTGAGCGGGGCTGTGGATCGGGGCTGCCCGCACCCGGCTCCCCCGCCGGCGTTTGCACCTCCGGGTGCGGCACGCGGGGCCGTCGGCGGATGCGCGGTGGTGCCGGGGCCATTGCGGGGTGTCACGGTGTCCCCTCCCCACTGCCGTGCTCAGCTCAGCTCCCGGCCTCCCGAGCATCACGAGCCGGCAGCCGGCGCGGCGCAGGCGTGTGGCAAACCCAGCCTTTACCTGTGAAACAGAGATCTGATACGGGCACGGTGCCCGCGGGGCTCTTCTCGCCCACACACGGCCCGGGCTCGCACAGGCAGCGCCTTTTCTTCTGCTTTTTCTTTCTCTTGTGGCCAAGCCGGGGTGGAAAAAGGGGGAGGATCTGCCCTCGCAGCGGGCAAAATAACCTCCGTGCTGAACATCCTGAAAATTCGTCCTGCCAGGGTGGGTCCGAGAGCAAGATCCCTCCTCGCTAGTGCAATGTGGCAGCTGGCTATCAAATTGCAAGAGATTTCTTCATCCAGGAAGGCTTGTGCAAGGGCTCTCTGCAGGTTGCTCAATGCTCTGGCCGCCGGCCAGGCTGCGGGGAGCGCGGCTGGGGGTGACGGGGCGAGAAGGGTTCTTCGAAAGAGCCGCGCTTTGGGGCTCCGGGCAGGGGCTGGAGCAAGTCGAGGAGATGAGTGAGAAAACAAGGAAAAGGGGGGGAAAATAAATCCTGGGCGCTCCATGAGCTGGGGAGCTGGGGACGGTGCAGGATTTGTGCTGGAAAGGGGCTGCGGGGCCCAGCCAAGCCCTGTGCTGTTGGCTGGGAAGATGCTGTTTTGCTGGAAAGGCACATGGAAGAGGGGGTTTTTCCCCGCTCTGAAGCTGGGGAGAGGGGCCAGGGCTGTGTCAGGAGCTGCACAATCCTCTCAGCCCTTCAGCGGTCGCCGTCTCGGGGCTGCCTGCGGCAGGGCAGGGGTGTCCACCGGGTTTGGGAGACCCTTGTCTAGGGCAAAGCCAGCAGAATAACCAGACCACCTGCAAATATCCATTAGATAAATTCACTTTTGGGCCACCCTCGCGAGGATGAGGGGAGCTGGCTCTCCCAGAGAGGCTTTTGAGGAAGTTTTTGTGGTTTTTATAGCAAAAAATCATGCCCTCATCCCTCCTCCTTTTCCTGGGCGACGTTCTCTGCTGCTGCTCACAGATGAGCTGTCAGCCACTGACCGGGGGCACGTCCCCTTGTGCATGCTGGAGAAAAGAGACGTTTTGGTTAAAAATCCAGTGCCCCAGTAAATAAACCCCACAGCACACATCGCCGCTGGCTTCCCCTGCATCCTCAGCGCTGCACAGCCCAAATCTCCAGGCGGGAAAAAAAGAGGTTTTGTCCCTTGCAGAGAGGGACGTGATGTAGATGCTGCAAACTCTGGGTTGTTAACTGCGCCCAAATCACCTTCTCGGGAGGGTCAGGGTGGCGCAGGGGGAGGGTTCCACCTCCTCAGTCGGGGTTTGGTGGCTCTCCCTCCGCAGCTCATCGAGCTCACGCGGCCCGTGGACGCCCACCTGGAGCACGTGGAGTTCCAGGCGCTGCTCCAGCGGCTCAGCCCCCACCTCATCCTGCACATCTTCGCCTCCGCCGTCTTGGAGCGACGGCTCATTTTCCTGGCGGAGGAGCTGAGGTGAGTCCTGATCTGTTTATTTTAAAATAAAACCAACAAAAAAAAACAAACCCAAAAACCCTTGAAGGAGCGCAGGATGCAGCTGAGCTCGGGGTGGGATGTTCCCTCCAAGTGGCGAAATCCTCATGCGATGCCACCACGGTGGCTCCTCGTCCCGCAGCGTCCTGTCGCAGTGCATCCACGCGGTGGCTGCTCTCCTCTACCCCTTCACCTGGGCTCACACCTACATCCCCGTGGTCCCCGAGTGCCTGCTCGACACCGTCTGCTGCCCCACGCCCTTCATGGTCGGCATCCAGATGCGGCACCTGGAGCGGGTCCTGGACCAGCCGATGGAGGAGGTATTTCAGCCGGGCGGGGGAAAAGCATCTGGATGGAGCCATCGGTTAGTCCGTGACCTGGATTTGGGTCACTGCGGGGCTGAAGGCTCTGGTTGTGCCCTTTTCCCATCCAGGGAGGCTGGAGGTTGGGGCTTCTTGCATGTCCCCACCTCTTGGCAGCTGGGACAAAACCTCCGTGTCCCCCTGGGTGCTGCCGGCCACCCCAGGACCCGCAGCCCTGACCCTGGGGGCTCAGGGGGCTGCTGTTGGCCAGGCTGCCTGTTGGCATCATCCCAACCTCGCAGAAGCGGAGAAAAGCTGCGTGGGGACAGCCACCGAGCCCGGGGCGAACACGGTCCCTGGGGGGGATGCCCTGGTCCCCCTGGCCGGGTCCCTCCAGCACAGAGGGACCGATCCCTCTCCTGCCGCCCTCGTGGGCTGCAGACACAAGGGTCTGACCCCAGCGCGGGTGGGAGGAAGCCCAGATGCCTTGGTGGGGCTAAACCTTGGTGGTTCTCTGCTCTCTTTCAGGCTCTGATCGTTGACCTCTGCGAAGGGAAGATCCTCCGGGCGGTAGGTGCCCCCATGCCGGGCTGGGGGGGGGAGGAGGGGGACGGGGGGCGGTCGCCTGGCCTGGGCAGCCCCAAGAAGGGTTCCCTTCCCCCTCGGTGCCAGCTACTTGGCAGCTGTCACGTTTCGGGGTCAGAGACATCTCGGTGTCACCCATCCAGGGGGAAATGTCCCGCGAAGGGATGTCTCCGGCCACCGCCTGTGTCTTGTCGTGAGCTGGAGCAGCCGGGGCATCCCCCTCCCAGCATCACTGCAGCGTCCTGCAATGATAATTAAATCATAATTAAATCTGAGCCGGGTTCCCACCGCAGCCGGGCGCGTCACAGCCCCGTTGCCTTCCAGGTGGGCGATGAGGAGGAGATCTTGCCCATCAAGCTGCAGAACGAGATCCTGACGTCCTTGAACAGGCACAACAACAACAACAACGTACACAGTAAGGACAACTCTTTTATATACGGTAAAACAGACGCCAGCTGCCTTTCGCAGATGGCCAGTCTCCTCCGCGAAATGGTTTCCCTAAAGAGACCCGGCCTGGGATGTTTCTGCCCCAATTTGCAACAAAATGCAGCCACAGGAGAGAAATCCCTTGGCCTTTCTCTTGTCTTGCAAAACGGGAGAGCGGGAACAATTAATTCTGCTGAAAAAAATTAGGTTTTGCCCACAAAGATGGGAAAAGATAGTGCTCCTTCAGCAAAATTAGCCTGGTCTTTTTTTACTGGCAGAGGGAGGTTTTAAGGAAATAATTTCTCGGGATGCAGAGACCAGTTAAACTAGGTCCATCCTTTCCATGCTCAGAGGTCCCATCCCCACCTCTCATCTCCGTGTCCTCTTCCAGCATCCGAGCAGGTGAACGCGCTCGTCTCCGAAGCCTTCGTGCAGTTCTTTGTCCGAATGGTTGGCCACTACTCCTCACACATCAAATGGAGTAAAAACGGCTCGGGCACCTTCCAGGAGCGAGCCTTCTGCAAAGCCGTCGCCTCCAAGACCAACCGCAAGTTTGTGAAGAAGTTTGTGAAGACAAACATGTTCTCCCTATTTATTGAGGAAGCAGAAAAGAGCAGGATCCCACAGGAAGGTAAACGGCCCCATTTCTCCTTCCCTCTCGGGTCGGGTGAGCTCTGCAACGTCCTGGGCTGTTTGGGCTCCCCAGTTCCAGAAGGACGGGGAGCTGCTGGAGAGTGTCCAGGGGAGGCTACGGAGATGCTGAGGGGATGGAGCATCTCTGTGCTGGGGAAAGGCTGAGAGCCCTGGGGCTGTTCACTGGAGAAGAGCAGGCTGAGAGGGGATCTCAGCAATAGCCAACGGGCCGGGGGCAAGAGGATGGGGCCAGGCTCTTCTCAGTGGTGCCCAGGGACAGGACAAGGGGCAACGGGCACAAACTGGAACACGGGAAGTTCCATCTCAACATGAGGAGGAACTTCTTTCCTGCCCAGAGAGGTGGGGGAGTCTCCGTCTCTGGAGACATCCCAAACCCGCCTGGACGCGTTCCTGTGCCACCTGCTCTGGGTGACCCTGCTCTGGCAGGGGGTGGGACTGGGTGATCCCCAGAGGTCCCTTCCCACCCCGGCCAGTCTGGGATTCTGGGATTTTGTTAAGGGAAAGAGATGCCCCGTGCCCGGGGAGGGATGCAGCTCGAGGCCGAGGATGCTCGGGGCAGCGAGTAGCACCCGTTCGCTCTCAACAGCCGCATTTCTCTGTCCCAGCCAAACAATCAGAAAAAATCCCTGGGTTCATTTTAGATCTTGTCGCTTGACTGGGGATGGGGCAGGCTTACCGAGAGCTCAGTGTTTAGGCAAACATGCCAGGAGCAGCACAAATATTTGGCTTGGGAGCTGGCTGGGAGCTGGCTCCTGGCTGCGCTGCCTGCGAGCCCTGACTCATCTCTGCCACCGGCTCCGGCGCGGATCCACGGCGACAGGGTTGTGTCCTTTCCCCTTCCAGGGGATTTACGGGGCACCGGGCAGAGCTGAGCCTCCTCCCAGCCCGGGACGAGGACAAACAGGGGTGACGGAGGTTGAGGAAACCACCCAAAACACCTGCTGGTGGCCAGAGACATGCCCATGGTGGGTCCGTCTCCAGCCCACCTCCAGCCCAGCCGGGGCAGCCCCTCGGTAGCTGCTTCCTCTGCCCTTTTGGGTCAGACTTCATATGACAGGCACGGACCTGGGTCTGCCTGGGGTTGGGAGAGAAGGATGGCACAACCCCAGCTTTTTTCTCTTTATATTCCCAGCCTACCTCACCTTTTTGGCTGTTCGTGTTCTCAGGGTCTCCCGCTTTCTCTCTTCCTTGCTGGTTGGGGAGGAAACACGAAAACTGAACAGGAGTGGGTCAAAAACTTAGTCTAGCCCAGCATAATAAAGCCCATTTTGGGTGGGTGAGAAGGATTGCAACAACCCCGCTCTCAGCTGGGTGCCGTGGGCCATCACCCAGCGCGGTTTGGCAGCCCTGTCTCCTCCCCGGCCCGAACGCTTGCGTTTCACTAACGACTTTTTCTCCCCCACAGCCTATTTCCAGCAGAAAATAGCGGAGTACCACGAACAGAAGAAGCACCGAAGGGACTCCTGAAGCCCAGCCTGGGACGAGGGGAGCCGGGCTGGGACCCGGCCGGTCCCCGCCAGCAGCACCGCGCTGCGCAGACCCGACGCGTGCCCCGTCCGAGGGCAGAGCCGGCCGGACTCTGCTGGATCTTCCTGACGGTTTCTGCCCCTCTGAGACTCATGGGATGCGGGGGCAGCACCAAACGCCAGCTTCTACCCCTTCTTCTTTTCCTCAGGGCGTCATTGCACTGGAAAACTCCTTTGCACAGAGCTAGTGAGCGGGCTGTGATTTCTTTTCCCGTCTTGCTAGCAGAGGGACAAGCGGCGGCTCCCGGTGCCGTGCCGGGTCCTTGTCCCCAGCAGGACCTCAGGCAGCGAGGGACGGCAGGCAGGGAGCTGGCACAGGACAGCAAAGGGTGTAGAGTAATTGTTAGAAAGGGGCGGGGGGGAAGAGATGAGTAGGAAATAGTGTTATTTCTAATTAAAACAAAGCTAGGTTTTGCAAGTAAGTAACAGCCTACTGAGTAAGTTTCCGAGGTTTCTATTATTAACGACTCTTTCTCTTTATTTTCTATCAAGATACGCTCTTTGTTAAATACCGGCAGGAACAGTTGCGGTGGATTTCAGCGGTTTCCTCTATAGCAGCTGTCCGCTTCGTTGGTACTATTTAGAGCCCCGTTTAGCTCTTTGAAGAAAAAAAACCCAACAAACCAAAACAAAAATATTATTTTCCAACAGGTTATTTATTTGTGCTGTAAGCAAACTGTGAAGGCCACAGGGCCGTGTTTTGTAGTAGGGGGGAAACGGCTGATCAACAGCTCCGGGGAGGGAGGAAGTATTTGTTAAATCCAGTAGTAAAACATGTCGACATCCCCCCGGTTTCTGGTTCTGATGCCAACTTCTTTTAAAACCCCGCAGTTCATTGAAACTCCGAAACGCCGTGCCCGCTAAAATTACGGTTCTCCCCCTTTCCCCGACGCACTCATCCAGGGAATGAATATTGCGGCAGGGAGAGCTGGCGCCGGCGGGTCCCGCTGGGTCCTTCCCAGGCAAACCAGGGCCAGGTACTTCTCCCAGCAAGGGCCGGGGTCGAAGGCAGAGCTTCATCCTCCTCGCCGGGATGTTGTAGCCACATCCCCCCCCACCCCCAGCCCCAGAGCCCACTAGACGCGTGCAACGCGTGCAGATGTTCTCAAAAATATAGCTTAACGCCACTTTTGCCGTGGCGCTGAATGCCACGGTGCGAGATTTTACACAACCACTAAAAAAGAAGCAGGCCGCCTGCCAGGCAGCTCGCGCTTTCAGAGCCGCCGCACGGCAAACAAAACCAAGATCCATGTAAAGGGCATTTTATCGTCAAAAGTAACTCTTTGTGCAGCCACGCACAAAGATAAGCGACAGGAACCCGCTTGGACAGGGGGTACAGACCGACGAGCGACAAAACTCTCCAGCCCTGCCGAAAGAAATCTGGTCGATTTTTGTTCAGCCCCTCCGTGCGTTCGCAGGGTGGGCACAAGGAAAAAAAAAAAAAAAAAAAAAAAGGGCGGGAGGGGGGGGATTTTTGGCACTGCAGATATCTTCTCCGGCTCCACGAGTCGCCCCTCATGGGTAGAGAGAACGTGACAGGTTACCTACAGGAAATCAAAGGTTAGTGGTCTTTTTCTGTGTTCTCTTCATTTAAAAAAAAGCTCACCCCGGCAGCATAAAATGGTGTGTGTGGAAAATCAAGGGCTCCTATCAGGAATTGTCCCTTTTTGAAAAGATCACTTGCCTCCTCCACCTTCTCCTCCTTGTTCGTTACCGCTTTGAGAAGATGCCGACCTTTTTTGGTTGCGAAGTGTAAAGGAATTGAGAAAAACGGGAAGTGGTCCTTGCTTCGGCAGTAACTCTTTAGAAGAAGAATTAGACATCACATGTGGGACTGGATCGTGTGGTTGCTTAATTCTTGCCAGAGAAAAACGTAATAGAAGGTTATTCCTTAGCTGCTGAAAAGAAAAGAGATACACAAAAACTGATCCTTACATTTAAAAAAAATAATTCAATTGTTCGAATGTAGCCAGTGCTACAGATGTCAGCAGGGGTTAACTACAGCCAGTTGGAAGGGTTGGTGCTACCTCGTGTGAACTGCTGAAGGAAGAATAGGTTGAAATATGATCTTTAGTTACTTAAAGCACTTTTCCTTCTAGCATTGTTATGGAAAAAAAGACCTAGATCCACTCCCAGCGACCAGCCCGGAAAAGCATCCTTTGGGAAGCACATCAGCTCTCAGCTCAGCTCCTCAGTTGAGGAGGACAAAAGGGGACAGCAGGAACGGGGACAACCAGGCACTTTTCTGGCACGAACTTCTCTCCCCACCATCCAGCAGCAGCCTCAGAGCTACAGGTGGTGGCTGAAGACACCGGAAAGGAAGAAAACAAGCCCAGGGGAATGATCTGCCCCAAATCTCCCCCCACGCCCCTCTCACACCTTTTCTCTTCCAGTATGCTCTTCACTCTTCCCGACAGCTCTGTTCTTGTTTCCTAAGCCTGCGTGACCCATGTCGTTCCTGATCAGCAAGTTTTATGGGTTTCTTGTGCTGGGCTGGCCTGGGCATTGAAAAACAGCTTGATGTTATCACCTTTGCCCACTCACCTGACTGGCGCAATCTGGCAAGAGCTTTAACGCTCTCCCTTTAACACCCGGAGAGCGGCCAGGCTGCCTATTGCACGACGTTATGTGCATCCCTACGATCGATCAAGACGGTTGAAGAAAGAAGACACTGTGCTGAAGGGGCAGATGCTGAATGAAATACCCTTTTTATCCCTTTGAACTCGGCCTGCCTCTCTCAAACCACCTGCTCGTGGGTGGGGACACTGTGTGTGCTGCTGGAGACGCCGGGGGTCGCCAGGAGCGCGGACGCATCCAGCTGGGCTCAGGTCACATTGCGGCGCATCAGCAAAACTCCCAGCGTATTTTTAAATCCTTCTTCCTGCTCAAGATTCGTCTAACTCTTGATCTACGGTCTCCAGCAGTCAATAAAACGGTGCCAAGAAATGTTTTCCCTGAACTGGAAAGTGCTCGTTTATTCTGCTAAATTGTTAACATAGTTCCCAGCAGAGCATTAGCCAACTCACGCTCGTGCAAACAACTCCCGGGCATGGTTTGGGAGTCAGCTCAGGAATCGCTCCTGATTTGCGGTTCAACTCCTGCTACATGGCTGCCCTGCTCGGAAGATAAATTTCACGTTATGGCATGTGTCACCCTCTGCGAGCTGGCCTCGGTGCCAGCAAACAGTCCTGGGCATATTTAACCTACCAGAGTCAACGCAGCCGTCATTGCTGAGTGCTTTCTGATTGCTCCGCTACGATAATAGACACAGCTCCTACCTCAGATCACTTCCCACCTGGCTATAACCTCTGAAAATTGCTGCAGCCTTCACCTCCTCCTCTCTGGAAACGATGAAAGTTCTCTGCAACTCCATTCCAAGCTCGAGGATGGGGCAGAGCAGCACTGGACGTACCTGGTGCACGCAGGGTAGGGAGCAAATAACAGAAAAATACTAGTGTGAAACAAAACTGACACTCGGCTGATAAACAGAAGATCAACAGGCCCCGGGGTACCTTGACCTGTCTTTTTCCTGTGTTAATCTCCTTGCTAGAGCAAGGGAACTCCTTCACCAGTTCTTAGAAGAGGCAACACTCCAACACCAAATGGAATTTTTCGGTTATACGGGAAAACTTACTTAACAGGGCACCGGTTGTATTTGTTTTGACGGGAATACATTCAGACACAGGTGTTCCCGGAAGCTCAACAGGCTGCTGCTGCAGAAGCTCTTCCTTCCAACCGTCTCGTGAACGCCACAGAAAGTGAAAAAGCACGTCACGAGATCAAGCGGAGCCAGTAAAACTCCTGCTCCGCTTCTCAGCTCCTCGAGCAGCCTTAGCTCTACAAGCTAAGGAACCCGTGATCACAAACGAGACAGTACTGTAACGTGCACGTGCCAGGGGTGAAGTTCATTTATTCCATTATTTATTACAGGCATTTATACAACACCTATATCCATAGCAACACGTTACATGTCTCTGCTCTTCAGACAGCTTCCTTATATGCCCCCCATTCCAGCTGTCCTTTCTTCCACTCCTCCTAAAGTTTCTTTTTGCATGACAGTGTGTCCAGGAGCTCCTTGTTCATCCAGGCAGGTCTCCTAGCGTTCTTTCCTGCCTTCCTCTTTGTTGGTATACTTTGCTCCTGGACACGGAGAAGGTGATCCTTGAATACTGACCAGCTGTCCTGGGCCCCCCTTGCCTCTAGAGCTTTGTCCCACGGCACTTTGGCCAGCAGATCCCTGAAGCGATCAAAGTCTGCGTGCCTGAAGTCCAGGGTCGTAAGCTTGGAATCCATCCTCCTAGTTGCCCTGAGGATCTTAAAATTCTATCGCTTCGTGGTCACTGCAGCCAAGGCTATTCCTGAGCCTCGTGTTGGTCACCAGCCCTTCCCTGTTGGTGAGAACAAGGTCCAGCATAGCACCTTTTCTTGTTGGTTCCTCTACCATTTGGAGGAGGAAGTTGTCATCTGTGCATTCCAGGAACATCCTGGGTTGCTGGTGCTATTTATAAGCATTGATAAGGTCGTCTTTTTTCCAGACTGAAGAGACCCAAATCCCTCAGCCTTTCTTCATCAGAGAGATGTTCCAGTCCCCTCAGCATCTTGGTAGCCCTTTGCTGTCCCCTCTCCAGCAGTTCCCTGGCCTTCTGGAACCAAGGAGCCCAGAACTGGCCCCAGTGCTCCACCTGTGGCCTCCCCAGGGCAGAGCCGAGGGGGAGGATGAACCTCCCTCCACCTGCTGGCCACACGCTTCTTGATGCCCCCCAGGTTGCCATTGGCCTTCTTGGCCACCAGAGCACATTGCTGGCTCATGGGCACCCTGTTGTCCCCCCGGACTCCCAGGTCTCTCTCCACCGAGCTGCTCTCCAGCAGGTCTCCCCAAACCTGTCCTGGTGCAGGGGGTTATTCCTCCCCAGGTGCAGCACCCTACACTTGCCCTTCTTGAATTTCATAAGGTTCCTCTTTGCCCAACTCTCCAGCCTGTCCAGGTCTCTCTGGAGGCGCTGCTGATGCAGAAGAATAACAATGAGGTGACTGGATACAATCAACACGGCTTCACCAAGGGCAAATCATGCCTGACAAACCTGGTGGCCTTCTATGAGAAGGTCACAACATCAATAGACAAGGGGAGAGCAACTGACATCATTTACCTGGACCTGAGCAAAGCCTTTGACACTGTCCCGCATGACATCCTGGTCTCCAAGCTGATAAACTACGGCTTTGATAGACTGACAATTCAGTGGATAAAAAACTGGCTTGATGGTCACACCCAAAGAGTGGCTGTTAATGGGGCCATGTCCAAGCAGAGGCCAGTGACAAGTAGAGTTCCTCAAGGATCAGTACTGGGACCGGTCTTGTTTAACATCTTTGTCAGCAACATGGACAGTGGCGTAGAGCGCACCCTCAGCAAGTTTGCTGACGACACCAAGCTGTGTGGGGCGGCTGACACGCTGGAGGGAAGGGATGCCATCCAGAGGGACCTTGACAGGCTGGAGAGGTGGGCCCATGCCAACCTCATGAAGTTCAACAAGACCAAGTGCAAGGTCCTCCATCTGGGTCGGGGCAATCCCAAGCACCGATACAGGCTGGGCAGTGACTGGCTTGAGAGCAGCCCTGAAGAAAAGGACTTGGGGGTGCTGGTGGACGAGAGGCTCAACATGAGACGTCAGTGTGCACTAGCCATCCAGAAAGCCAATCGTATCCTGGGCTGCATCAGGAGAAGCGTGGCCAGCAGGTTGAGGGAGGTGATTCTCCCCCTCTACTCCACTCTCGTGAGACCCCACCTGGAATACTGCCTCCAATTCTGGAGCCCCTCCTACAAGAGAGATATGGACGTGCTGGAACGTGTCCAGAGAAGGGCCACGAGGATGATCAGAGGGCTGGAGCACCTCTCCTATGAGGACAGGCTGAGAGAGTTGGGGTTGTTCAGTCTGGAGAAAAGGCGGCTCCGAGGAGACCTTATAGTGGCCTACCAGTATCTTAAGGGGGCTACAAGCAAGCTGGGGAGGGACTTTTTAGGATGTTGGGTAATGGTAGGACTAGAGGGAATGGATTAAAACTAGAGATGGGACGATTCAGACGGGACGTTAGGAAGAAGTCCTTCACCATGAGGGTGGTGAGACACCGGAACAGGTTGCCCAGAGGGGTGGTGGAAGCCCCGTCCCTGGAAGTTTTTAAGGCCAGGCTGGACGGGGCTCTGAGCAACCTGATCTAGTGGGAGGGGTCCCTGCCCAGGGCAGGGGGGCTGCAACTAGACGACCTTTAAGGTCTCTTCCAACCCTAACAATTCTCTGATTCTATGGAAATACTGAAAGGGGGGGGTGTCAGGAGGATGGGGCCAGGCTCTTCTCAGTGGTGCCCGGGGACAGGACAAGGGGCAATGGGCACAAACTGGAACACGGGAAGTTCCATCTCAACATGAGGAGGAACTTCTTTGCTGTGAGGGTGGCAGAGCCCTGGCACAGGCTGCCCCGAGAGGTGGGGGAGTCTCCGTCTCTGGAGACATCCCAACCCCCCCGGATGCGTTCCTCTGCCACCTGCTCTGGGTGACCCTGCTCTGGCAGGGGGTGGGACGGGGTGATCTCCAGAGGTCCCTTCCCACTCTATGATTCTATGATCTTAAACCCTGGAGAGGGAAAGCGTGATTCTCCCTGTTTGCATCTCTAGAAAACCACCTGCACTCCAGGGAGGGACTTTCCAAGTGACTGAGTTTGGCACCCACTTCATGCTGATACACGCATGGTTTGTCAGAAAGGCGACCGGCCCTCAGCACTTTCAAATCCTTCCAGTCTTTTGCCTTGCTCACTGCTTGAAGGGCAGCAGCAGAGGCTGGACTACCCAGATCAAACCTTCACCCAACCATCTAAATTCCAGTTGTATCTAAAACTGTGATACTAGACATAGCTGCCACCTTACACACTGGAGATGCTCCCAACGCACTTGGACCAGCACGTTTCCAGGACACCAAAAGCTGTGCCCCAGGTACATGGTCAGGATGCAGGAGCCAAACTCTGCCTCCAGCTTCAGCCTGGCAGGGACTCTTCGGGATCCCCCAACACAACCCCGCAGGGCCAGGTCCCTCAGCTGCGCTTGCCATAAAATAGCTGCTCATAAGCATGCAAATGCCTGGGAGTTGAAGGGCAAAGCCTACAGAACTTTCCTCCTCGTCCTGAAGAAGTTCCTCCTTTCCCCAGCGCCCCAGTCCTCACGTGTTACCTCCAGTTCAACTTGTTGGAACAGCATCGCCCCACGTGAAGGAACCAAAATCCTTCCAAACCGAGAAAACACAAGACAGAGCACGTCCACACACCAAACACTCAGCTGGAGCAGGCAACATCTCAGTTCCACTTCCTGCGACATCGCAAACATCCTCACAGAGACAAAACTCTTCAACAACTAGACCAGAGCCACACTCCTCCTCTGTTCTCTCCGGCCCAGGCAGCCCCACGTCTTGGGGAGATGGACCTCCCTGTCCCCGACAGCCTGACACCGGCACAGTCCCAGGCAGGTCTGTACCCCAGAAGGGGTTTAAAACCTCTCCAGTCACTGAAGGAACTGAATTTTCTCTCCACTTCCTGAGCATGTTTTCTAATCGCTAGGGTATCACAGGAAATACATCTCACCGCTTCCCGTGACCAAGGGGGGTTTTGATTTATTGTTGTCAGGGTTTTTTTCTGTTTTGATGTTTTTAAAGTTAGCTCTGCTTAATTCCTTCAAAGAAGGGACACATGCAGCCATCTACAGGTACTGCTATGGCTCAGTACAGAGGCATTTTCCTACCGTCTTGAGTGAGATGCTCCATGGTCAGAGGGGAAGGATTTCAGCCACCATGTTCCTACCGTTCCCCACCAACTGTCTCCCATGTGGCTCCTCCATGGCCAGGGCAGATCCCGCTCTGCAGAAGCTCCCTTTGCTCCGCACAGCAAGCCTGGGCACTTTCCTCAGGGCCTGAAGTTCCCTCAGTGCCAGGGTGAGCGGCACACATTGCAGCACTTCACTACCCTGCGATTAAACCCTCCGTTAAATCTAACTCAGCCTCCCCGGTGCAGTTCACCACATTTAAAATGGTATTAAAACACCAGCACGCCCCCAACTTACTGCACGATCTAGCAGAGAGATCCTGGAATTACACCACGACACACACAAAGGCATTAGAAAACTGCTTTCTAAATAGCAGGCAGCATTGTACTTCCCAGGGCTAAGCAGGGCAGAGCAACACACACATCTGAAGACAACTGTTGCTCTCAGAATTCTTCTTTATTAAGAGCAGAAAGAAAATTTTGCTTAAGTTTCATACATAAAAAAGTAAACAGTAAAATTTTCTCTTCATAGTCTTTCCACTGAAGAAAACTGAGAAATAAGTTGTCTTTTTAGATAATGTTTATTTAAAAAAATAAAATTAATTGACAAAGATACCACACTATTTTGCATGCCGGCCATCCCTTCCGCTTGCAGAACCCTGTTCAACGCATTAGTCTTTAGCAAGAAACCGCTTTATCAGCAATGCATAAGCAAAAGAACCACATCGGTCTGGACTCAAACCTTGACAGCTGCTTCAGCTACACAAGCTAGTGCGATATCTCTGTTTTTACCAGCTCAGGTCTTTAGTAAATAAATTTCAAGTGGACACTAAACAAGTATTTCACTAAGAGATGATGAAATATTAAAATTAAAAGCAAGTCGTATTGCAGCTGTAATTATACTACATTAGAAACTTCAGTTGTTGGGGATCCATTCACCATATATAGATTATTTTGTAATCAAGGTAATTACAAAGACAGAGCATTACTCCCTGCATGCTTTCCCGGGCTTTGAACCGACAGAGATGACTACATGTAGAGTTGACTAGGGTGTACTTGGAACTCACTCTCTCAGGCAGGAGACTAGTTAAGGAGTGTTACTGATAACAAAGAATAAGAGTTATACAACATTGATTATTATAAATTACGTTGTTCTTATCTGCTTTTTGCCTTAGTCTCCTACATATCTTCACATCTGTTCGTGTAGAAAAACCAACTCTTTCTCATTTCTCCTTACGGTGACTCCCCGTTTTACTAATGGTGATTAGAATGCGTGGAGGAGGACTTGATTCGGAATACGTGGATGTGCAGATGGGCAGCGATCTGGTTGCACACACTGACACAGTATCGAAGCAAATCAAAGAGAGAAAAGATCTGCCAAGGGGGAAAAAAAAAAAAAAAAAAAAAAAAAAAAGAGACACACGTTTAGATCTATGTTTTCACAGAATATAACACAAGACTGTAACACCACCTGTGTCCTTCAGAATAAGAGCACTGGCATCTTCTTTTCAAGAATTAAATCTCGAACTCTGCAGGAATAATCACTCCGAGAAGAAAGGCAGTTTCTAGACACGCTGGCCTTTCTTCCAGCTTTGTAAGAATACAGGCTCTTAATTCTAGACTCACAGAAAGGAAAACAGTTACAGGAACGATACAGACACTGTGAAATGCCCCATTAACTCTGAACGGTGATAACCACACAGAAAAATATCCATTTTACTAAAAGGTTAACACTGCGTTTTGGTAGATAACACTCGAGTGCTTGATGAGCACAGATGAGCTTAGCTTAAGATATTTTTCCCTAATAGGCGCTGCTAGTAATGACAGCCGTACGTGCTTTCAAGAGCTTCAAGCACAGCCATACTCCACTTGCACCGCGCATAATATATTCCCTTGCTAACAAGGCTTCAACACAAACCTTCAAAATATTCTACTCTAAGCTTTGAACATTCGCTACATTGCTTTAAAGCTGTTCAAACTATGCGCCGAGCAAACCGTGGTTACCTCTGTTTGCATAACCTCTATTTAAAATTCCAGTCAGCAAAGTAGGTTCCCAGTCCCATCCATCACCCTCTGGGTGAGTCAGCTGGGCTCAACCCGCACAAACCAGCATTTGTGGAAGAGCACGGCAATGCCCGCGACGATTACCGACCGGCAGAGCGAGCCCACACTTACCAGGGCGATCCAGAGTACAATGTACTCATCAATAAAGCTGTTAAAATACTGGTCCAGAAACAATAGCGCTGGGCCTATGAACGCTGTGTCGTGCAGGTGCATTTCGCTTTTGGTCATGTGTGCAACCTACGTTAAAAAAAAAAATAAAAAAGGAAGTTTAAGAAATAAACATACACCCAGCCAAGGTAGAGTGATTTCAGAATAGACAAAGCCAAAAAAGTTACAGTTCGAGCCACATTACCGTAAAATCAGCGCGTATCAGTGGCCTAATATATTAAGTGGCAGCAGCAATACTGTTTCAGCCATGAAAGTCTAGAGCTACAGCAGGTGCAAGGTTTGCAGAGAAGTCTCTCCTTAGAACAAAGAACACAGCTACAGGAAAAACACCTAACGCATTTGCCAGCCCACAAACTTTTTCCTCCTGCCACAAACAACACAGTAAAATGGAAGTCGACTGGTAAATTTTAAAGTTTAGTTGAGCGTGGAAACAAAAACTCACAGCTGCTACAACTCCAAAAAAATCAGAGAGACATTAGTGTTCATCTCACTCCACTTACCAGCTCCCATCCCATAACGATCACCGCCTCCCTCGGGTTACCAATTTGGTGATCAAGTCTTTTTGTGTCCAAGTGTGACCTTCCCACCCCCCCGCCCCGCTGGGCACAGAGGTTGTCCTACACCACATCCCCGCTTTCGCCGCGGAGTGACCTGGTCTTGGTAAGAAATAACTCGCAATGGAAGAGAAGTTTACGTCCAACGCCGATCCAGTTCAGGTGGCAACGCAACATAGGCCTGCAGAACCCAGACGGCGTGGGGCAGCGGTTCTTTAATCCCTCATTCACTCTGTCCAACAGGGGCTCCTCTCCCCACAGCGTTGCCATCTGTTCCCCGGTACAAACCTGTTTAATTTTAACCACTATTTCTCTCCAATTGTTTAAGTTAAACCCTGAGCAGCCGTTCCAAACCTCAGCAGCTCTGTCACCTTCTCTCCTTTCCCAAACTTCCCTCCCCTCTGCATCCTGGGGGGATTTTCTGCCGCCTCTGTTCCAGCCCAGCTCATCACACGTGTGCAAACACACTTGTGAAAGTGTGAATAACCAGCCGGGGAAGGAGAAGAAACAGAACCCGGGCAACTGTCAGCTCTACTGGCACTGACTGAGTAGCCACGGCATTAGCTTGAGGTTCACCTCTCCTCTTTTCGCAGCAGCAAGGCTCCCCTGCACCTCCAAGCTACTGAGAGTAAAGCACAACTATCACTTCAGTACACAAACAGGCGGCAAGAGAGTCCATGGACTCACCAGAAAAACTTGAACATCTAGAAAAAAAATTTTACTACAATAACGAGAAACTTAAAGGTTCTGGGACACTTACCACTAGTTTATTTGTTATCTTCGCCGACACAAAACCAAAAGTAAGTATGTATAAGCAGGGGTGCCTCTCGAAGAGCTGCACGGCAGATTTCTTGTAGATCATTGCAGCTAACGCGATCACTGACCCAATATGAAGAAAAGGTGAAAGGACGCTCGTTCCCTACAGCGAGATAAGGTTAAAGCATCAGGTTAACAACACGTGCACGTCGCAAAGAAACCTCAAGCAGCCAAACACTCGCCCGGTATGCAACGCATGGTTTCTAACTAAAATCACATTACAAACACATCTTTCTGAACACTGGTACTAACAGGAACAAAGTGCGGTGAAACTCGAGCGAGCACGAGCTGAGAATGTGGTTGAACCTGTCTTGTGCTGGGGGAGAAAATAAGGTTTTAGGCAGCAAGAAGCGCACGGTTTGATGCCTGTCACACAGGCAGGGGTGACAAGCTTTACCTATCGCTTTTTCTGTGCCAGCTAGAAAGCAACTAAACCAACATTTTAAGTAGCAAATAATTATTAGGCCAGTAGAGAACTGGTTTTTGGAAAACTCCCGGGGCTCCAGAATCAATCATCAGCTCCTCTGAAACAGAAGGTCCTTGTGCAGATACCCCCACCTCTACTTTTCCACTGGTAGTAAGAACAGTTCAGGTCTCTCAGAAGGATTAAAGCCATAACCAATCTTCTTGAACTTCCATCGGAATGAATTTTTGCACTGGCCTTTTCTATGAACTCCTTGGCGGGGCGTGTATCTGCATAACCTGTTTTACACGCTTAATTCAAAAGCAAATATCAAAGTACCACGAGCATTTTTAATCACTCAAAAATTTTAAAACTCTTGACTCGTAAAGCTAATATTCTTCCGCACACAATATTGACTTGTTTTGCCCCAGCCAGCAAGGAACCGAAAGGAAAACATTTCACACGTAGGAGGTATTATGTGAAACAAAAACTGAACGCATGGCTGAAAAGCCACAGAGTGCTGAAGAGTAACCAGCAGAACAAGGTACTTACTGCTATAGTGGATCCGTTTTTGCCGACTCCCCCTGTGAAGATTACACCAAAGTAGTTTGTACAGGAGAAAATGGTTCCTGCGACAGTACAGAGCGCCGGGAATATTTTCACCTGAATATTCAGTATTGGAATCTTCATGGAAGAGAGACAAGAAGTTAAAACACGCACAGGCAAACCGAAATTGGGCTTAAATACTTCTGGTGCACTCAAACACTCCACTTTCCAACGCCACATTTGCTTTTCTTTCTCTGCTGCACAGAGATTTAAATTTCTACAAGGCATAGAGAAATATGTATTTTTCCCAATAATCCTTCCATCAAGCTTCCGATGAAGTTCGGCTTATCTTCAGTTCCCTGAAAAGCGCAGTGAAAAGCAGAACGTGGACAGAAACCAAGAGCTTGCTAGCTGAACCACCCAGCTATCACGCGGAAGAGAAGTCTCTGAAGCTGGCCGTAAAACTCACAGCTGCAGCCCAAGATCAAACTGGGCAACGCAAGAGCCATTGGAGAGGATTAAACAAAGCCCCTGAAGAAAGCGGGCACCACCTTATGGGCAAGCCAAGGGAAGCAAACAGAGATCAGACAAGTCATCTCCGAGCCACCGAGCCCAGGAGAGCAAGCAATGGGGTTGCTAAAGAAGTGAAAAAGTACAGGCAGCTTTGAAAGAAAGGCTTCATTCTGTAACAGCAGGGTTTCAAGCAGAACAGAAGAAACTAGAAATGAAGAAGAAAGTTCAAAATAAGCCACAGGAAATACGTTATGGTAGCAAGCGTTTAAGAGAGAACTACCCAAAACTTCCAAGACCTTATCCATACAACTACTAAAAATCTTCACGGGCTCTTAACGCAGGAACTGAAGTCACAGCACTTGGCTGAATAAACACACTTGGCTCCCCACCAGCAAGGAGTCCAGCTGCAGAGAGAAACCCAAATGAGGTCAAGTTGTTTCTATTTTTCTTCAATTACACTCTCAGCATAGCTTTCAGCAGGTAAAGATCATTAGCTTTCTATCGAGTTCAATAACTTCATCTCTCGATCTTTTGAGGGCACAATTAAGAGGCAGAGCCAGCTTTAACTCTTCAAGCCTTGCTCTTGGGCGGCCTGAGGAGCGCCCAGATCACCTCTCCAGCTTGCTGCCCTGCAGCTGCCGGCCGGCCGGCACGGTTTCGTGACACTCCGACATATTTCTCCCTTGCTCAGGCTGCACTGTAAAGTCAAAAAAAAAAAAACAACCCAAAACGTTTTCGGATAGTAAAGAAAGAATAACGACAAGTAAACAAAAGGCACACGTTGCCAGAGAGTGGAGCGCTAACTGTGATCATTCACTAATGTCATTAGGACTTGTGTCCTATATACAGGGCTTACGTCCTCATACAGGACTTCTGAAGGTCCCTCCTCAGTCTGATAAAGGAAGGTACCTGTGCTGCCCTCTGCTTCGAAAATGATACCTTGGTATTTAAAGAATGGGGTGAATTTGCTCTTCTACAGGAAAAAGAAAATAATGTCGAGCTTCATACGGGAGTCAAAAGACATTAAGCCTGACATTTCCCAAAACCAAGGGGAGGTTGCAGGAAAAAAAAAAAAAACACACACCCAGGAACTCCCAACTGCTCCTAACACATCTGAGAAAGATGGAAAGGCAAAAGGATGAGACCGTGCTGTTGTAACATCCTTAACAACACTCTCCTTTTTGCTTCCACTGAGAGCTGCACCAGTGGTAGGTATCAGACTGCACTTAACAGGCAGAAATTATTAATGGGAAACAACGCTACATACAGAAATTTGACAGAGGAAAGTCAAAGGAGAGGCATAAAAAGGCAGCACCGGCTAAATTGCTTCACATACGAAATGGAAGCAGCGAGGCCAAAAGCTGGAAGCAGCAAAGGCCAGCAAATAGCATGGAGACGGGGGGAATAAAAAAAAAAAAAAAAAAAAAAGCTGAGTAGAGGGAGAGAGGGAGCTGTGCTCAGAAATCTTCCTACAAAATGGCATTGCGGCCCCAGACTTTTTAATAAGAGGATACTACAAGGCAAGCTACAAGACTGCTTCATCCGGTATTCCATCTATCACTACGGTCCATGCAATTACTCTGACCCTGCCAGGAATTGCCCGGCTTTCACCAGAAGTCAGATGCACGCAGAACTTCACAAGACTACGTCAGTAACGCAGACATGTATCACAAGCCAGATCTGCTGCAGGTAAATGATGTTTTCTATTAAACCCTTTGAGGTTGATTACAAGAGAAAGGCTAAACTGCACAGAAAGCTTCTCAATACAGGTACTTCCTGGTAAAGGGAGCATTCCAAATTTTGTCTGGAAAAAAACATGCACATTAATGAAAGCAAGCGGCAGCAGGCAAAGAATGGATTAACGAGTTCTTGCCAGAGCCTGGATTAAAGCAAGCCTGGAATTATTTGCTAGAAAATTCATATCAGGCCTCCAGACTAGATGCCATCAGAGTTTTGTGCAGCACGAGGGCCACGAAGATGATCCGAGGGCTGGAGCCCCTCTGCTGTGGGGACAGGCTGAGAGAGCTGGGGGGGTTCAGCCTGGAGAAGAGAAGGCTCCGGGGAGACCTTCCAGCCCCTTCCAGTCCCTCAAGGGGCTCCAGGAAAGCTGGGGAGGGACTCGGGATCAGGGAGGGGAGCCATGGGATGAGGGGGAAGGGTTTTACACTGAAAGAGGGGAGATTTAGACTGGATATCAGGAAGAAATTCATTGCTGTGAGGGTGGTGAGCCCCTGGCCCACGTTGCCCAGAGAAGCTGTGGCTGCCCCATCCCTGGAGGGGTTCAAGGCCAGGTTGGACGGGGCTTGGAGCAACCTGGGCTGGTGGGAGGTGTCCCTGCCCAGAGCAGGGGGTTGGAACCGGATGATCTTTAAGGTCCCTTCCAACCTGAACTGTTCCATGAGCCCATGAATTGGGATTTTTTTTTTTTCTAAATAAATAATTAGGAAGCAGTCAGGAGAAGAGCAGAGCTAAGGGCTCAGGGAAGCAGCAGTGAAGAGCTTAGAAGAGACTACGCATCCACAGGTTGCCACGGGCACTCCTGGCAACTCCTCCTGGCCGGCTCCTAGTCCCACAGACCACCGTCAGCTGGGCAAGTCCCAGCCCTTCTCCCAGTGCTGGAGCCCTGCTGTAGGCACGGACACTTCATCCACATCTGCAAGAAGAACAACAACTCACAGCAGGCCAAAACCCAGCTTGCTCTACATTCATGAAGTGTTTATGCTCTTCAAAGATTACGGTGCGGAATAAAACTCAAGCAATCACAGCGCTTTTCTCACTTCAAACTGAAAAAAAACCAAACCAACCCCTCTGCGTAATCACCGCATCAAACAAGCTGTACCTACGCTTGCTCACTTTACTCACATTTTCCAAAGGCAGATCGCAGCTGCAGTCGTACTCACCATCCACCAGAAATTACCGCGCTCCAGGAGCCTCGCGGAACGGCATTTTAACACGCTTTAAAGAGAATCTACGCTGCCAGAAAGAAGGAAGCCACTACAGGCACACACCGTTTCCCGGGAAAAAAAGAAAGCTAATGAAAGCAACAATTGAACAAAATACACAATTCTGCATTTAGCCCATTCAGATTGTTTTGCTTTTTGCACGTTAGCATCAGAAAGTGGAACGTTTGAGTGTACAACCACATTTTATTCCATTATTCCCCCCCCCCCCCATAGAAACAAACCAAAAAAACCAAACCACCAATGTTGCTGTCACATACAACAACTGAAGGACTGAGGGGTGGAAAGGAGGGGTTGTGCGATATGTTTTGCTCTGCAAGTAGTAAATAACATTTCCCTCGAAACAAACACAAAATCTCACAAGTTGAATGAGAAAAAGGAAAATCCTTAATTGTCACGGGAAACCTGATGGAGTTTTGTTCTCCGGAGAAATGCCACCATTAGTCCAACACCGGACTTCAAAATAGTTTAATCTTTTGGGAGCTGACTTAGCCAGACGCTGCTGCAACACGGGGCTTTTAACAGATTTCAAGGTTTCGCTGAAAAGGGTTATTTAATAGGTTATTTAAAAGGGTTATTTGAGTTATTTAATACCACAAGGGAACAATTTCTAAGCTCGCATAAGCATGACCTCGCACTGAATTGTGCCGGAGGTTGCTGTGGCAGCATTTTCTCCCCCTTTTTCAAAAAGAGAAAAAGGAAACCGAGAACACGAACCGGGAAATCCCTGTTTGTAACGCCGAACAGCAGCTGCACAGGGATGGTGCCACGCTCATCTCTCTGGAAAAGTTTGGCACCAGTACACTGACTTGTAACCTCTTTTTTTTTTTTTTTTTTTAGAATTAGTTCTGTCCCCACTCATTCTCTTTCCATGGTATTTACTTTGCAGTTTACATCATTAATCGGGGGGGGGGATGCTGGGGTTTTAAAGCCTGAAAGCAGGTGTAGCAGAATTGGGGTAGCCAAGGTTAGCTCCTTTTTCTAGATATTCTCCGCAGCGTTAGAGAGTTCATTTCTCTAATTACATGAAGCAGATTAGAAAATCATCAAGTTGTTTCAGTAATTTTTGACCATCTCTTGGTTTTATTGCAAATCAAGATTTCTTTATCCACCTTAAGAATTGGGTTTATCAAGTCCACAAACAAGATCAATACTCGGGAAGGAAAAACCCTCCAGGATATCGATGCTTCAGATGTTATTTCTGGCAATTTGTTTTTATTTCTGTACACATGTATACGCTTTCCTCTGGACAAAGCTATTTTGATAGCCCAACGTGGCTTCGGTAATGCAAATATAAAGTCAATTTATGACAGCTGCCATAAACTGCCAGCTTAGCCTAGGTAACATCTGCAGGATCTATATGCAGCCAGCCCATGGCAGTCAGCTTGCTTAATTAGGATGATCTTAATTTTAAAAAAGAAAAAAAAAGTGACAATTTCCACCCTCCCCCCCCCCCCCCGCCCCCTAAAGATAAGAGCCACATTCAGGGCAAATTATCTACTGCTGGTCACCAACTGCTCTCCAAAAGTTTCCCCCATATCCTCAATCCCATCTAGCACTTAGCATTCCTCCGCTGCTGCTCTAGAGCTCCTGGCATGGAATTCATTCAAGTTTGGGGCAGCTCCCTCTCAAAGGAAGCTGGACTTCACGGAAGGTACATTTAACTTTGTGCAGCGTTTGGTAGCTTTCTACCTGCAAACACAAGATACAAAAATAATAGCTTTGTTTTAATAACTCCGGTAAAACCGGAACGCACAGTTATTGCCAGGTGACCTATATGCAAGAATATGTATTTCCATTGGTGAGGAAATGCGGACTCTTCCCCTTGCAAATTAAACTGTGCTGCTACACGCAGGGAGTTCTTCCAGGTGTCTACAAGATGATTAAAAAAAAAAAAAGGATAAAATAAGAACATGCTCAAAATTACCAGAGATTGCCAAAAAGGTGGTCCTCCAATGACTGCCAGTAAATGCATGATTATTATGAAGATTTGTACTTCAGTCACATCAATTCTGATTAGGTACAAAAAGCCAAAAAAAAGCAAAATTATTCAAAGCAATTTCAAGTCCGTTATTCGCAAGCTCAGCAGCTCTCCTCTATCATGCACAGTATAAAAAACTCCAAAATATCGAGGAAAATAGAAGCAGCTCAATTTATAAATAATTTAGAAAGCGAATATATATTTTAGTTTTATTGAGAAAACTAAGAGCCATGCTGCGCTATACTTTTTATTTCATTTCACAGTGCAATAAAAATCCACTTTGTCAAAAGGAACGGTTGGAACTCTTCTTTTAACCGACCTCTGCCAGTTGCAGAAATATTCAGTTTTAACCTTGCCCACCAAAAAAAAAAATAATAAAAATTTATTTCAGATGATAAAATTCAGGAAAGATATTTTTAATCCCTATTATAACCCCTACTTTTTTTTTTTTTTTTTTTTAATATGAGTATTCTCTCTGAATAGCATCAAACTTTAAAAAGAAACACGAATCCCTGAGGAGTTTATGCAAATGCAAAGGGTACAGTCAGCCGCGGTGCCAAAGATTACCCAACTCGGTCTCCAGCGCGCAGCAAGAAGAGCAACCGCTTCTGGTTGTAGCGGAGCCAGTCTGTTTTGTAGCAGGGTAAGAGGGAAAAGCTTCTAGAAAAGACCACGTTTACGGCTTTGTTTGAAAGGGCACGCAAAAGCCTTGGAGCTAGCAAGAGGGAAAAGCAGCTATACGAATCAAATCCGGAAACAGAAGTCGAGGAAAATACAAGTGAAATATAAAGAGGATGGACTTGCTGGTGCATGATATGAAGCCATCAAATACCATCTCGTACTGGATCAAAAATAATCCTTTGAGTCAGTTTATAATATTTATGGCATATTCCTTCTCTCTAATACTACAGTTCTACCTAAAAGAGTCAAAATTGCTTCTTGCAAATCCACGCTTTGCTGTTACAGAAACACCGTTGATATTACCAACTGCGTAGGCATCAGGGAATAATGGCTCAGGGGTGGGTTTTGCCTGCCTGCCATCAATGAGCTACAGTAATTAAAATAATTAAGTTTAATATCAGATCAGTGTGCTACCTCATTTTCCTTCCAGCCTCTGTACTGGTTTTGGAGTGGATCCTCTCATGTGAGAATCTCCAGTCTGGCCAAAACATGGCTTTGTTTCAGCAGCAGATCAATAAGCACAAGGGATAATTGTGAGGCTGCATCTAATTCCACGGAGAACGTCCCCCAGAGCATAAGAAAGCAAAAGGGTGACGGTACGTGGCATTCAATGCAAGCTCTTCTCTTACTGCGGGTTCTCTAAATCCGTACAATCTCTTTCGACAGGCTGTAGAGACCCTGCATCCATCTCCCACTGCGCAACTTCACCCTGCCGTTGGCCAAGGGAATTTCTGAACAACTCCCTGAGAGCAGGACACACACCTACGGAACAAACAGCAGGATCGGCACGCAGCGGCAGTGCCGGCAGCCAGCAAACAGGACACGGGGCACCCAAGCCCTCACTATCTACTGCTGCTCCCTCCCAAAGCCCTAAAGTAAATCAGCCACGAGGCAGCAGAGGGGAACGTAAAGGATGAAGAAGATGGAAGAGCAGCAATACCCAGGAACGAGCCAGACTCTTAGCATTTAATGGGAAAGTTTAGCCAAAGCTGTCAGAGGAAATCTAGAGAAGATTCCAATACGATCATTTCCTTTAGGTATCTCTGCTTTGTAAATTGTCTTTTCACTATACCAAGCATGGAGACACGAGAGACAGAGGAAATAGCCTCAGGGGTCCTCCTGTATTCCGATTTGTTCAATGACAACCCTGTAAGGCAATCACAGCTGGCTTGGGGAAAAAAATTAATTTCCACAAAGAGGAAAGAACATTCTAAAAAAAAAAAAATCCATATTTTCAGTCCTCATACAAACAAATTAAGCCATTGAGCTGCCTTGCAAGAAAAAGTAAAAATACTCAGCCATGCGAGAAAAGAGATATACAAAACACCTGATTAAATGCAAATTGCTTCCCCCGGCTTTTGGAGTCAGCGTGGAAATGTGTTTTCCTGTGTGTCCACCTGAGGAAGGGCTGGAGCAGCTCCGCGAGCACACTCAGGTTAAACAGGAGTATGGTTTAGCCTATTTCGCTACTTCTGACAACGAACTCAAAGAATATAAAGCAACTGAGAAAGCTCACAGAAACAGTGACCAGTGTAGGTAATGATTAATAACTATTACCTACTAAATAACTAACGGAGGTAACTCAAGTTTATAGCTTTCCTTGGACAGTAAAACAGGTTTCTTTCGGCAGCAGTAATCTGAATGCAAAATAAAGTATGGGCACATACTTCAGAAGAATTTTCAGATCATAAAAGACAAGGAATTCTGAGAGGCAAACTCTTACACAGAGCTGGGAGCCCAACTAAATCCACGGAAGCAGTGCCTGGGTTCAGGTTAGGGAGACGGCATTATCTTCTCTACACAGCCATGGCACAACCTTTGCGCCATCGCCTCGAAGCTCTGCCCTCCCCAACGCAAAGAAAAATGGCATCAGGCAGCTGGAAAGGGTCCAGCAATGAACTGCAAGTATATTTGCTTAAAAACTCCTCCCTCACTTACTGTGAGCATCTCATACTGCAGAACAAATATGAGTCTTAACTTCAATTCTACGTAAAGAGAAGATTTATTTTTTTAACCCCAAAGGGCTCCTTTAAGACAGAAGACAAAGACGTAAGACCAAACGAGGAGAAACTAAACACCTAAATAAAGCATAAGTTCTTAATATCAAGGATGAAAAGGGACTGGGAGCATCCTTTGCTCATCAAAACTACCATTAGATGACTTAAATACGCTCGACACCAGTAAAGTACATGCCTGATGCTGGAATTATCCAGCCAATTTTTCTTTTGCAGGATGTCAAATGGCCACTACTCAGAAATCTAAAATACAGGGATCCAGACAGGCAGCTCCCGAAGCGAGACCACAAAAGGGAACAACATTTGGAAACAGAAGCTGGGTGAAAGGCAGAAGAGGCACACTGTTCCTCTGGTCGTTTAACTTGACTTTAAAGTGACTGTGCAGTTACAGCATGAACTGGACTAAAACTACGCTGCTGCTAAAAGGAGCCGTCATCCCAGCAACTCTAATGACCAACCACTTTCTCCCTGCTTAGTCCCACCTTCTCCTTCTCACTACAGTCACGTGCCATCAACTGGACCCCAAAATTGGCTTAGCTAAAATGACCCAACCGAAAGTTACAGCCCTGGATCCAGTTTGGGCTCCCCAGTTCCAGAAGGACGGGGAGCTGCTGGAGAGAGTCCAGGGGAGGCTACGGAGATGCTGAGGGGATGGAGCATCTCTGTGCTGGGGAAAGGCTGAGAGCCCTGGGGCTGTTCACTGGAGAAGAGCAGGCTGAGAGGGGATCTCAGCAATAGCCAACGGGCCGGGGGCAAGAGGATGGGGCCAGGCTCTTCTCAGTGGTGCCCGGGGACAGGACAAGGGGTAACGGGCACAAACTTGCCCATGGGAAGTTCCATCTCAACATGAGGAGGAACTTCTTTACCCTGAGGGTGGCAGAGCCCTGGCACAGGCTGCCCAGAGAGGTGGGGGAGTCTCCGTCTCTGGAGACATTCCAAACCCACCTGGACGTGATTCCATCCAACCTGCTCTGGGTGACCCTGCTCTGGCAGGGGGTGGGACTGGGTGATCCCCAGAGGTCCCTTCCCCCACCATGCTGGGATTCTGTGAAAAAGACAAAGAATGGTTCCTGTCTCAGACTCTAGGATATCAGCTTTCCTTATCCATATTGTGTGGCCTCCTGAGCCACGCCAGCTCAGAGGAGGGCAGTGGAAAGGCTGCAAGCCCTCTCTCGGCAGCTAAACAAACCCGTGCTGAGTCAAAGTGACTGGGCAGCTACAGACTTGGACAACAAGGGAGTAAAAGGAGGAATAAATAGGTAGGAGCTAAGGTTTCCAAATGTGAGACAAGTGGACTGCTACCAACATTCCTAAAAGTCCTAAACAGCCCTTAAAATGTAACACGGTAAAGAAAAAAAAGTGAAATAATGCAATTAGAAAACAAAGCCACAATGGTTTTGTCAAGAAAGACACTGAGCAAAGGTAACACACAGCACCACCTGGAAAATGGCAGCAGGTCCGGCAGTCTAGAAGACATTCATTCCTGCACTTTAATGATTAACTTGCAGTTATGAATTGCCTCAAGATACAACGTGCGAGTAATAAAAAGATCCATAAATTCCCTCAGTCACCATCTTTCTTTTTTTAAACTCTGGCAGAACTGGAAAGGTACCCAGTAAAAGGAGCAGACAGGAGCGGGGCTGCGCAGAGAGCTGCCTGCTGAGCTTGGGTGCAGGCTGACCAAAGCCCTCCTGTACCCCCCACGCTGCCATTTTGAGGAAAAATAAATATAGCTTTCTTTACCGGCTAGGGAAGTTATTTGCAAAGCAAGGTGATAACATCCCTGCTTAAGTATTACATGAATAATACTGTCTTTTTTTTTCCACATAAAGTTCCATTGCACACTGGAGTGCCTCTTCCTACGGCAAGGACTGTACAAAACGCAAACTGGAGCGGCGGATCATTTATCAACTAATAATAGAAAAGTATTTTTAGCTTCAATGGAACAAGACAGGCACCGTGAGGGGGGAAAAAAAGCTCACGGCATTGGGAACTCAAAAGTGGGGAAAGGCCTTTGGTGCTGCAGCCCCCCCATTTAACCGCTGCACGCCACCAGTAGCCTGGTTGGTACCACAGGCAGAGCTGTAGGAAAGCAAACACATTTCAAAGCAAGGAGGGAATCAGCCAGTTCAAAGCCCGATTCTATTTTCTCCTTGGGTTTGTATTTATTTACTCATGTAAACCCTACAGTGGACATCCTAAGGGAAAAAAAAAAAACCACAAATGGGAAGAGCGTGAATTCTGCAGCTCTGCAGTGAGGGGGTTTCTTACAGCCTCTGAACTGGGATATTTTCGGCAATCGCTTGAGCCACACTTCCCCTAACCTGACAGTTTTTCTGCCTGATGCTTCCTGGCAAATTGAGTCACATCAGCATTGCCCAAACAGTTTATGTTGCTAGGATGATGCAGAGACGCGGTGCACAATGTGGCGGCTCCCTAAGACCTATGAAATGAAGAAAATGAAACAAACCGGTTCCCCCAAGACGTGCCCACACTACAATAGATGGACGTGAAGTTAGTGTAACAGTTCCTCAACAGACACGTGGCAGTCCAGCTCCAAAGATCACTTCTTCAAATAAACCAGGGGCTTTTTCATCTTCTAGAAAATAAACAGAAGGCCCTGAATTGAGTTTTTAAGATCACTGGGAAGATCCGGGCAAAGAACCAAGGAACAAAGATCAGACACTGAAGACAAAGCGCCAAAGAACCTAGACTCAATAGTGTAACAAACTAAAAATGCCAAGACAGAACATCTCATTGCAAGGCTGGGAAAAACATTCAAAATGACCCTGAAAAATACTGATTCTGCAGCAAACTGATGTTAGGAAAGAATAACAAAGAGCAGCTCTGCAGAGCTGAAGACGGCAAGCGGGGACTAGGTCGAACAATGTCAGCGCTGCGCCAGCCACCTCTGGGAACTAAAGGCTGTAAACAAGAATATCTAAATGTTTTAATTCGGATAAAGCCAGGGAAGCATAAACATTTGAGATTTTAAATGCACGCTTCATCCCTAGCTCCCTGTCTGCCTAAATTCACAAGGCAGCAGAACGCCTGTAGAGCTTCAAAGAGCTTTTTTTTGGATTTTATTGCACGCCCGGCAACACGTTTTACTCTTTAATTTGTCCTTCCTTCTCGTGCCAAACTCGAATGCAGATTGCTCGCTAGTTTTCAAACTTATGTATCCTGACATAATAGAAGATTATTAGGAACAGTATTACTCTAACATTTTATTTCCATTCCCCCCAAAAGTCTTTTTTTTTTCCCCCCCCCATTGTTTAAAGCCTTCGTGATCTTTTAAATAATTTCTCCATAGGCTAAAGGCAAACTTCAGAAACATTTTTAAGAATTCCCCCTCCGATGAATAAAAAGCCTTACTACCCAGCACGGGTAAGCACAAGGTTTATCTCTCTTGCAAGAATTGCAAGTTCTTCACTTCATATTTTGCCAGATGATGTAGTATTTTCAAGACAGGGCCAAATTATTATACTTTCCCACTACGGATGTTTGTCACATGAGCCCAGCTATCAGATGAAAAAGAGCAGCGCGAACACTTATTTCCCGTAGCTTAACCAGCTCAGAGATGGTGCGATACTGAAATAAAAACCTAGAGCACCCGATCTCAAACTGAATAATATAAACGTGACGCTTTGTGTGTTCTGGGTGGGCAGCTTCAAAGCAGCAGCATCTTTACTTATTAGTTAAACCTAAAAATAAAGACGCCAGAAGGCATCCGAAACCACACATCCAAGAATTTTAAGGTCATTAAGTCTATTCTGTAATTCAGGATGCCTAAAAACTGGTGAAAATTAGCGCGCGTGAGGGGACTTGTCACAAGCAAGCACTTGGCTTTGCGATACCGGGGCATTCTGTTAGTGTTTGTAAAACACGTTTCTTCTGGGATGGCGGAGGCATCCTGTCCCCGGGCAGAGACCATGGGGGGGGCTCCAGAGCGACACCTCCAGGTCACCTCTGCAGAGAGGCACCACTCCTCCCTCTCCCCCCATGCGGGGGCAATTCGGCCTCACCTATTTTAAACAATCCCCTTTCATTACAGAATCTGAACCTCTCACGTAACTATCATGCCAACAGGCGACTTGGGAAGGTTCCAAATGATTCAGTACTAAGTTGGCGTTTTTGTTGGTTTTGGGGGTTTTTTTGGTTTTTTTTTTTTTATCATCATTATTTTTTTCGCCCCAAGTGACTTCTTGGGCAGAGTCATAACGCTGTTCTCACAATGGCCTAAAATCTTGATTAAGCTTTTTCCTTCTTTCAAGTTATCGCTTGCTACATTACCATTTCCTGACAATTAGTATTTCCAGCCTTTCATAGACTGTCAACAAAGTATTTAACAATGATGTCATCTGACTACCTCAGAGCACGCCCAAGGGTCAGAGGCAGCCGGTGGAGATGACGTGCACCGTGATCGAGCAGATTGCTGATATTGTTGGACCTGAAGTAGGGCTGGTAATTAAGGACTCTCGCTAATAGCCTCATGAAAGCAGAGATTGTGCTGAACTATTACATGAAGAAAAAAAAAAAAAAGACAACCAAAAAGAACGGCGTAATTTGCATCAATGCAAGTTTAACAAAGACTATGTCAACAAACCACCAAAAAAAAAAAATGATCTCAGTTCTATTTAAAATCTGACGCAGTTCTAAGAAGGCTATCCTAGAAAGCTATTCCTATATCCTCAATATTTCAACAGAAACTCCTGGTGAATAATCTAGAAACGATGAGAAATTTTGAGGAACCCAACTTACTCACTGTTAATGATCCCATTTTATTGGGAGGGAAACACACCACCCCCCCCCCCGCCCCATCTGCACTCTACTAAAAAAGCTGAAATAAGGAAGAGAAAGTCAAAGAGTAGTAAACCAGAGTGGAAAAGGATATATTTAGCACAGACATAAGGAAAAGCATTTTGAAAATAAAAGACAATCAGGAAATGAAGTTACTTAACAACGAAGCTACACGCACAGTTAAGCGACTGGACTGCACGGATGAAGTGGTATTGTTCAAAGTGGGCATTTTTAACCAGTAACTGCTGAGTTTTTAAGCTATTGCACAGCATACAGTGCCCTGAACTAGCCCAGCGATTCTTTTTTTCTGGTGGAAAGGTATTTAAACAGCAACAAAAATTCTACCGTTTCAAGAAGCAGTTCCAACAAAATTACCCTACACCCACACTCACAGAGCTGCCTGCACAAGCCTGGTTTTCTTTTAGGTGAAGCCAGAACTCTGACAAAATAAAAAGAAATGTTTAAAGCAATTTTTTCTCTTTAACAGGCAGGTTTTTTTTTTTTTTTTGCTTTGTTTTCAAGTAAAACATGATGCTTTCAAAAAAAAGAATTGAGTTCCAGTTAGCTCGGATTTTTACTGCTCATTCAGACTTCGCAAACATCTTTTCCCCCCACGTATTAAAGCACTTGTGAAACACCCTTAGGAAGATGCTTTTTGGATACGAGTTACTGTGTGCATGACAAAGGTGCTGTCTCTGCTTAGCCCATGCCATTGCTGCCAGGGAGCATTAACGTTGGCTTTACCGTATAGTTCCAGAACCAGGGCCCCAGAGTTCCTGTGAGAAGCTGGATTGCTATCGTACAGAGCATAGACTCCGTAACATCAAATCTACGTGCGAGGGAAAGAAACATTTCAAAACATTTTCCTGAGCACTTTCAGTTAAGTGGAGCCATTAAAGCACATCTTCAGTCACAAGCTCCAGACAACTACTGTGCAGCGTTGAGATCATTTAAAGGTTAGAGGAAAGGAATTAATGACCACAAAACATGAGTATTAGTGAATTAACAAAAATATCGCAACCCACATGGTATTTTAAACTCCATTCAGAGCTTCTGCAATTTACCGTTCCACTCCAAGGCGTGGGAAACACAAGCATCGATGTGTGCATGAGGAAACCAAATGAGATTCCTTGCTCCCAGTCCCAGGAAGATTCATAATTAAACACAATTCAGGACCTCTCATCTCCCTACCCCATACTCATATCTCCAAATGACACTCCATCTATGAATTCTTCACCTAAAGCTGCTACTGCCTATTTTTTTGTGGAGCAGAAGCGCAGATGGCACCTTCCGTTTGCCACCTCTAAGGGACAGCAGGGATTTGCACCTCCTGCTCGCGCCGCTCGTTGGCAAGTAATGCTAAAACAAGTCAAGTGAGCTCTGGAACCCTATTCAGTGGCAACCAAACTCCGGTCTCTATACGTTTATTTTTCATCCCTGAAAGAGGGATGAAAAAAAAAATATGCTGTAGCCAACAGAACCACAAATACCACACGTATTCCTTATGGTAAAATGCAGATTTATAGCGTTTTATAACTAAAATATTTTAGTATTTTAGTTACATATAAATAAAAATTATATAAAATATTTTAAAATACGATCAGACTAAAATTACATTAAGCCATCTAGTTAAGAAAAAAGATTTGAGCAATAACAGTTTCAGCCGTAGCCGAGATCCTGTTTATTGCAGTGCTTATCAAAGCGTGCCTGGAATAGGAGGACACAGACTGCCATCCAGCAACACGTCAATCGATTAAAAAGGTCCATCAGAGACACCAAGTTCATCGTGCTCGCACCGGCAGAGCCTCAGAAGCGCAGTAACGCGGTGCAGTCCCATGCTGGTGAGAGGGGACAGTGAGTTTCAGTCTGATAAGCATTCTCGGTTTAATTATCACAGCACATAATACAGGCTAGAGTTGGAAAAGGTAACATCTGGTGTTTTAGGGAATAGAGGAAGAGAAAGTCACACATACAAACAACACAGCTTTGGTACTTTTGCACAGCTGCAGTTTCTTTTCTTTTTTTCCCCCCCTATGTTACTCCTAGTGATATTTGTAATTGAGACGTGGAGTCATTTTTTAAACATTGTCCGGGAAAGCTTAAGAGGGGGCCATCGACCTTGGCATGTGCTTAACTCTTAGATGTTGTCAGCGACAAGTCTTATTTTGTATGCCATCTGCTCCGCTGGGGTCCCTTATCAAGCTGGTAACAGTCTTGAGCCAATTAACACGCAATTGATCAGTCATGCATCCCGAATATACTCTTCACAGGGCTAATTTATTAAGCACATTCCATGTGCAGTTTTTAAAAGGTCCAGTTTGATTAAACAAGCCGTTAAGACTCTACAAGGGCCAAGATCCAGAGTTTAGAGACAGCTGCAGTCAGTTCTTTCCTCGTCCAGAACGGCGAGCCGAAAGGACTGAATTCAAAATTGAGAGATTTCCTGAGAAAGTGAACCAACCAAGAACAACAGGAAACAGATACTTACACTGGGGATTGCTCTGAAATCAAGTCCATCACTACCGATACAGCTGATCTAATACAGCTTCTTTTTAATAGTGTGTGAAACTAAGGGGGGGTGGGTGGGGGGGGAGATGTACCATCCTCCTCCCCAGCGCAGGACTCCTGGCAACAGTCCTGTGCAGCAAAACACAGCAAGACAAGAAAAACACTCTTGCCTCATCAGAGCACAGAAGTTACGCGGCTGGGAAACTCAAGGGGATACGTCTGCTGTTTAATAACTCTGCGCAGCAGCACTCGGGTCTGAGAAATGATGATTCTTCCATCTGTCTCATCCCCATCCACCAAGCGTGCAAGGGGGATTACTCAGGCTGGGCAATGAACTACGAATCCGAGCATGAGACAAAGCATTGTTTTCTTAGGGGAGCCACTGCAGCAAGGAAAGAATGTTCATCATCACAACACAAGAGAAAAAGGCTTGAGAGTCACATGCTAAAAGTCCAAATGCTTCGTTTTAAAGGTTATTACGGAGTTTAATCTTAACTCATTCCAATCCAGCATTTTCACTTGGACGTAATGAAATACCAATAGCATGAATAACCGCACAGAAAAAGAAAAGCGTAAGCAAATTAAAACTATTTCCACCTACAGGAAATTCATCTTGAGGTTAAAATAATATTAAAAGTGAGCCATAAGCTTTCTTCCTTTCCTTGTTGTAATACATTCAAGATGATACCTAAATTTTTCCTTTTGCTGCTCATTAACATAGATTAAAAGTTGTGCAGATCTGATAACGGGGTGAAGCCTGTGGCATCACGGTGAAGCTCACCATTTCACACCGCAGCAAGAACATCTTTCAATGATAAAGGCAGAAAAATCAGCAGCAGCATCTCTGCATGTGACTGCTTGGGTCCTGCTTTAAAACGCTGTTAAGGGACTTGTGAGAGGGAAAGGAGGAGGAAGAGGATCACGATGTGGAAAAACCCCTGATCATTTACGTCAGCCCTCGGCAATTTCGGCTGTAGGTATTATTGCTATAGCAAGGCACTTGCACATATTTCTATGACACACACCAAGCGGTGGAGAAACGCTGAGGGGCGGCAATGAGTGGCTGAAGCACGCAGAAGGCGGCAGGCTGCAAGCAGCAAACTTAACACCCACCACAGCGATACTTCACCATATACTTCTTGCAAGCGAAGGGAAACTAATTCCCCTCTGACAGCAAGAGAGACTCTACTGAGCTTCAGACCTTCCTCTGCAAATAACTAAGGTGTTAAAGTTCTTGAAGAAGAGCTGGAAAAACCTCATAAAATTGAAAGTTTTAAGCCCTATAATCGTGGAGATTACTGCTTATCTCCTACCCTAATCCTGAAGCTGTTCCCAAGAGCAAGAACTCAATGTGCTAAACTTTGACTTGGAAGGTTTCCATCTCTGTGTTTTGGTATTTGGTGTGAATTGTCTGTCCAAGACAACACGCTGACTCCCTCACCGCTAAAGAGGAAGGCTTCATTTCAGCTGCTGGCCTCATTTATTAATCTCCCCTTTATACCCCAGTGGTAGTACTGGCAAGCAGGCTCCGAAGGTTCACCAAATTAACCTTCCCTTCCTAAACCAACCCATTAGCAAGCGGGCCCTTGCTTATGGACAACTGCCACAGTGTCACTGAACGAGAATGTTCTCCCAAATTCTCCAACATTCCTCAATAACAGCTGTTTTGTTAGACAGCCTGAAAGCTTTTGCTTTCTCTAAGGACTCTTATCCAAACAGTGAAGTAACTTTTTTAACTTTTCAGTTATATGAAAGCTGGTAAGAACGGAAAACTTCCTCTCACTGTTTACCAATATGCCTTATGAAGCATCCTTAGAAACTAATTTCCATCTCATTGTGTGTGTGTGTATATATATATATACACACACACCCACACCCACCCACCCTTGTAATTTCTACTATTGCCAACTTTCCGTATTTCAATTAAGACAGGTTGGGATAAACCAGATAATGCAATAACTTGCAGGAGAAATGCTGGAGACCATGGCGCACATCTCCGGGTGGACCCTCGAGGAGCGCCCACTGGGTTTTTAAAATAGGACTCAGCACCTCCCCGAGTCCAGCACAGCCAAGCGTACGATGTCTTTACCTGTGCAGTGCCGTGTCTCACATCTCTTAAGACAACAGTCAGGTTGCAATGCAGAACCCAGCTCCGATCTGACAGAGACTAATAGCTCCAGCTCCGCTTCCAACCATCCTGGATGTGAGGCAGCTCCCGCCGAGTCCAACTGTCTGTGCGCTGACCTTCTAAGGTCAGATCCAGCACTGAACCTGCACCAATACAGGCATCTTATGGGCTCCTAGAAGCCACAACAGCGAGCAGGGGCAGTATTGAATCCAAGTGGAGTAAGTTTAGATCTGGAAGAACCCCAGAGCTAATAATTCCAACTGGGCTCCAGCTAATGGCAGGCAGATTGCCTTCAGGGTTTGTGCACCATGTTCCCTAATGGTTCCAGTTTCTGCACTGTGTTCCTGAAGTACTAGATCGTTTCCACATGGAGATGCAGAAGTCCATTGAGGCTTCCCAGTTTGATTTTTGTGATAAGCAGCAGAAAATGCACTTTTTCCAAACCAGAGATGCCCCAGTTATGGCACAGCTGCACCCACACAAGACTAAGCCCAAAACAAAGCTCATTCTGTATTGCAGCACAGCCAGTCCGCAATCCAGATAAACCAGTTACTGTGCTGAAAACCAGAACAGGAGAACAAAGCGTTTGGACTGCTTTAATATTGAATTTTTTGCTGCAATTCAGAATCACCATTTTATTTCTTCAGATGTGCAGTATATTCCTGCTCTTTCACAAGCCCATTCCCAGGTCGGGTATTTGTTCTTGAACAAAACTCGTGCATAGGAGACTATCCGTGCTGTTCCCCGCTGCCTTTGACTCTTGATGTTACTTACAGTGACTTCTGCTGCAGCCAGCCCAACTTGCTTTGAGACACTTCCTGCTTCCTCATGGGGAATTTTTAGGCAATACTGACCTCTAGCTATTTTTTTTGAGCTATTCAAGCAACTCAAGTTGCTTTTTGAGAAGTCAGCATCAGCTGCCAAGATCTAATAAAATTCTATGAGCATTTAAAGATGGAGAGAGATCACAGGGCCTGACCATCTCAACTGATTATCCTGCAACGCTAGAGCAGTGCAGGGCAGCTCCCCGCAGTTGCCAGTGGGAAGAAAAAACCAGCACAGCTGATGTATTCAGTAATTGGGCACAATTAAAGTAATACCTTTCCTACTCCACCTGCAATATTCCACAGGAATTTAGCAGAAGCGATTCCATTTCCTCCTCCCTCAGGGTGAACACTCCCGCTCTACAGATCGAGTCTGACTCAAAGTGCACTCTGCACAGCCTCGGTGGGATATCAAGGCTGGTACAGTAACAGCACATACCAATCAGACATTCTGTTCTGCAAGCATACACTTAATTTGACACGCTAATTTATCTTTTTTTTTTAAGACAATGGACTTTTTCAGCAAGCCAAGTTGATAATGCATTTCACTGTTCAAGTTTGAGCTGTGTGTAAGGAGTAAAATATTAATCTCGCCCTTTAGCAGTCTGCTCCTCTTCTGAGCCATTTCCAGTTTGCTTATTGAGCTGATGTCTGTAATGAAATACGATTTCTTGAACATAGTCTCACCACAGAAAGACAGTAAGTGATAACCAACTGTGTGCTCTTTCCTGGCTCTTTGGAATGGAAGGCAATTCAGAAATGCTGACATGTTTCCTAAACGCCACTACTTTTCACAGCCCCCTCTGTGTTTTCGACAGAGTTACTACGTAGGATACACAGACAGGAAAAAGCTCCTGTGCATTAAGACCTTTTTGGCTCCTTTCAATAGCTGTCTCTGATTCCACTTATTCAGGAGTAAGAATATCTAAGCCTGTGCACTCCCGTGAATCTGAGAGGGCAGATAAAATACAGACTTTTTTTCAGTTTTATGATTGGTGAAATGAAAGCTTCAGGAAAAAAAAATACTATCAAGCAGTGAGAATCAATTAACTGGATAAATAATCTGAGTTTTTCCCATAGAAATGAACGTCAGCTTATGCCAGTCTATTAACCTTATGACACAGGGCAAATGAAGAAACAAATGTGTTCACTATAGAGTGCTGTCCATTATCTGAAATAATGATACACATACATTTGTGTGCTTATTGCCTCCTCTACATTAGCTACATATCGATGGATCATCAAATTCTCATAGTACAGGGCCATGCAGAACAATAGGATCTTCTACAAAATGCTGTCTCCAAAATATAAAGACTCCTCAACAAAAGCAAAAAGCAAGAGTTCCAGACAATACCAGGAGCATTCACCACAAAAGCAAACCGGGTGGTTTTAATATTTGCATCTGTAAAGTCAAGCACATGCCAAGGTTGGGGGTTTTTGTGTTCTTTGATTGGTAACAGAAAAACCTCAGTTACCAGGACCCCGTAAAGTTCAAAGGGAGCTAGAGACATTCAGTATTGAGACCTTCGGTACAGCATGAAAGTGAGAAGCCTAAAACATTACAGGATTTGAGGCAGACATCTTACTTTAAAGGTTTAAGTACCAGAATTGACTGAAACTACTCTGCCTGCTTTGGTGTAGTCAGGATTACAATAGGGGTCTAGATTTTTTTTTTTTCTTTTCTTCCTCCAATAGATATTGGACATTTCTCTGCCCTCTTTTATTTTTGAGCAGAAACACAAAAGTTTCTCAAGAGAATCTGCATTAGTATTCTGTCAATAAGAGCCATTATAGATAAGAGGTTCAAAATTGTACTGTTTTGGCAGTATCTGGGTATCTATAGATCAATAACAGTAGACTGAATAAATGGTGCATGTTTTAGCACGGTTTCCAAATCCCGTACAAATTAAGGACAGATTTCAGAGGTTTCCAGGTGCAAAATCATTCCGCGGCATATTTACTCAAAATACATGTTAGATCTATGAATCAAACATAGAACAAACGTACATTTCCACATTAAAGCTAGTGAATCCCACAGCCCACCGAGTCCTTGTGTTCTGTTTCCCCACGTACCCTCACCCCGCAGTAAACGGCATTTAAGCTTTCGACTTTGTTGGTATTGCCATTTTGGTCCCATTATTGACAGAACCACGGTCTACACTAACTAAAAGAGATTCAGAACTTTAAATTGTAGGCACAATGTCAATTAATACACTATATTTTAAGAATTATGGTTAATAATGAAGATTAACTATCCATCATCACAAGTCAAACCATATCAAGAGGTAGGCAGGTAAATGAATACCAAAGCCAGACTGCCACCATCTGACAAAAGCTGACCGTTCTTGGGGATGAAACACCAAGTACTTTAAACACAAATACAGGAAATCACCGCAGAAGCTCCTAATTAACTAATATGACAAAAGGATATTTTATTACTCCTACAACAAGCAAAGTAACTTTCAGTATTAATTGTGGATTCAACAGGTAGTAGCTGCCACAAGCTCTAAATGTGTATATATACATGAATATAAACGGTTTACTACTGCTCTAAAGACCCGAACTACAATCACATAAAGTGCAACTAGACAGGAAAGCAGCCTAACTTTCAGTTTTATTTTCAGCCAAGGTACTTACATGCCAAAGCGCAACGTTCCAGAGACGTACGTCTGCCAATGTGCGCAGTAAAACATGAATGTTCCAGCAAAACAACAAAAGAACATCCAGTCAGGGTTCGTTCCCAGCTGCACAGCAATACAAGTTCCCAAAACCACAAAGACTGCAGGAGAAAATCAGTCACATAGTAAAAAGATAAAGTGTGATGCGTGTAAAGAACCCTATCAGAAACAAATCTAACAAAAGGACCCAGAGAAGGAGAGACAGCGTGAAGGTATCCTGATGTGGTTTATTTCACAGACATAAGACATTAACACTTCCTTTTTAAAAAAGTACAGACTGTAAAGCATATATTTAAGTTTGTATCAGTTATCAGAAGTCCCCGGTATTGAGGGGTTTAGTCATTTTCATTTAACTTAATGGGATTAGACATGAAGGCCCTTGAGTGATTTATGCAATTGGAGCCTCCGGCCAGAGTTTTGGGGTTTTCTCACACATCCAAAGTTTGCTGGACATATTTTTCCTCACTTTCTGAATCTTTATTAAGTCATTAAGAAAATCCAAGTTCTGTCATTCAAAACTCAAGGTATCTATACTTCCCCCCCTTTAAATACATGACTTTGATAAAGTATTCATAAATATTTAAAGCATAAGAGCTTTTGAATTAAAGTAACCAAAAGCATCCAATCGTGCTTTTGCAATGGCGTTAAGCTTCCAGCTGGCTCGATGAGCTCTACCTCCCTAGAAAGGAACTGATCTTGCTGATTCTAATCTTAAACTCAGACTTCTACCGTCCCATGGTTCAGGCTTCATACCTGTCTTGCAAGCGCTCTATCTAGCATCATTCTAAAATAATACAGAAGAGCATTTTGACAACTTCTTACAGGAATTTTTGTAGAAGCAAGACTCTGATAAGGCATAAACAGACAACTTCTGGCTCAGACGGAATTAGTCACATGCTTAATGTTTTTCAGTGTAATACAAGAGAGGACATTCAGTTGATCAAGGGTACTGTCTACGGAAAGAAGTTGACTGAAAAGTGATACATTCACCAATATTAGCTGTCCTCTTCTTCAGTAAAGAAGCAATTTTCTGTATTTCAGATTTGACCCCTGAGATAGAGTTATTTAATCCTCATACTTCAATTAAAAATGACGATACCTGTGGAAAGCGAATCACAGCCATGATCAAAAAGTTCTCCTAACGGAGTACTGCTATTTGTCCTTCTTGCTTGTTTTCCGTCTATGGCATCCAGAGACTGGTAGATGAAAAGGCCACATGCACAAGCAATGTATGCCCAGGGAGGTGCCTAAGAAAGAAACAGTCAATGAGAATAAAAGCTTTTTTTAAACCTTAAAAGAAGAAAAGCCTTAAGTTGAACTATCTTACACTTTCACATGGTAGTTTTTCATTTGCACGCACTTCCTCGTGCCATGCAGGGACCTTTCAGTAGCTGGTCCTTGCAGGGACAGGCAGAGGGGGTTATGACATGTGAAATGTAAATAGAACAGTGACGAGTGTTATTAGCTTAGATTAATAGCTACAGCATATTTTCTAAAGCAGGAAGCTCCGCTGTACATCTGAAAAAAATTATAGTACTACATCTGCAACATGGTGCACAATTAAGTTCTTGTCTGGCTTCTCTTTCCTGTAGGGGTATTTGTAAGTTGTCCAAGTGACTTAGAAACTGAAACACTTTCTTAGACCCCAAAATCTGCAACTGTGTCACAAACACTGAGCTCATCTTCACAAGACTTCAAGGAGGTGTCACGTACTAAACCACTGCCAAGTACAGGGTATGACCAGCCTGCCGTGCTGCTCGAGAACTATGTCACTGCAAAGCACTCAAACTTTCAGAGTCTGAGTTCAAACTATTTTATTTTCAGAGATCTGTAAAGCTTCAGGGCTCTGCAGTACAGCACCTCCATCACCAACTGGTTTTTCTATTACTAGGTAACAGCAGCCTTGCCAAATCCAGGTTAACAACACTTAATATTCATATCCTGTATAGCAATTTATTTCTACAGAAATACAAATGACACCAAATCCCTGCTAGACCAAACACTACAGTTCAAGCTTTTTTTAGTATTTGAAGCATAAACCATTATTGCCACAAAAGCCAGAGGGCTGCCATTAGTCTGTCTCAGTTTACACAGCCATAAAACAGGTATTATTGGATATTTTGCAATCTTCATATTTGACACTTTATAAAAGTGGGCATTTATGAGCAGCTGTATTTTACAGACCACGCCAATAAAGTCCAAATACAGCTAAGCAAGCTGACTTGCCTCTCGTAAATCTCTAAAGTCCAGCTTCTTCTGAGCTACGCAACCATGATTCATTCGTAGCACATCAACTTAAATATATTCTTTCTACAGCTTCCATTGTTCCTGCTACTGCATTTTACTAAAACAGTTCTTCCTGCCTCGAAAGCTGGCAGCATGCTCTGCTTTTAGCAATGTGTCTATACAAACCGGCAAAAGACGAGAGTTAAGGGGGAAAACATGTCACCCAAAAGCAGAGCATCACATTTAGACAAGGCTTTGATGCCACGGAATTCCATCCTATGATGATATTTCTATTTTTTATGGATAGACTTTTTATACACAAGGTTTAAGTTATCTTCCAGTGTCATGCAATTTTCCCTCTATAAACTTAAAAACAAAATAATCAGACTGCCGGCTCCTCTTCTTTCTTAACCACTACTTCCATTACCAGTGTAGGTGTTTCCACTTAGATATTACTTGTATCTGCATAAAATTTCACAGCTCGCCCTCCTCTCCAAACCTTTTTGGTTTTTTAAACAAAAATTCGGGTACCATTCCATTGTTCAGCACTTTGCTAGCTGGGGTCCTCCCAGCTAAGCACGCAACAGAACTATTTGTATCTCATTTTCTTTTTGGCTACCAGTGAGGCTGCAAGTGATAGCCACATTCCCTTGGCTACACCTTTCATCACCAAGAAGAGACAAGTCGGTTTTGAGAAAAGCAGAACTAAGACTGAGCTACAAGGAAAAGACGATTTACATCTGAAAGCAATACTGCTTTCGGAAAAAAAAAAAATTCTGTTTCTGGAATTTCAAAGCCCCATTTTCTTCCCAGACAGCTACTTGACACTTAAAAAGCACAGGCTTACAGCTCCACTGCCAAGATGGCATCCTCCCTGGCGTGCCAGCACGCAGGGCTGCGGTGCCATATGGCAAATCAGATCAGGCTGAAACCTACCTCAGCAGAAAGTTATTTTCCAGCTGAAGTGAGAAGACAATCTCATTCATTTGCACAAAGTAACCCTCAAACTGTTAAACACAAACCAGTGTTTTAATACAGCAGGCTACAGCTAACGCTATGACTTTCTGATGCTCCGAGTGTAGCTTAGTGCATACTTCAGAAGTTTAATTACTAACCAAAATACAGCTGTACGCTAAATTTTAAATTATGCTCTGGTTCAGCGGCCTGCTGAGTTCACTAGCTGCTAAGTTGCTGGAATAGAGACATGTTGAAAGCTCCCTATTGAACTGGATTTCAGAGCCTCAGCCCCCACGTAATACTGCTACGAGTGTAAGCAGCAAGTTACAGCCAAGCCATACAACAATGCCATTGTCTGAAAAAGGAAGGAGCTGCTCCAAGTATTCACTGCTCAAACTTAATATCCGCTTTTTATCTTACACCTGCCAAATTCTGTAAGTAAACGTGAAGCTATCTATTTCAACAGGTTTCCAGAAGAGGCAAACATCCCTTTACTATGTCATCTCTGGAACAGGGACGCAGAGTGTTCAACGTGCCAACCGACATGGGGTTTTTAGAGTCTGGGTGGAAACAACCTGCATGCTGCTTGACTACAAAGTGTTTTCCCAACCTAACTTGGGAGGCTTGCTTACAAAGGAGTTTAGATATTTTTAAAAGCTAGAACTTGTTTGACATGTAATACATTTCCTGTACCAAATTATTCCCTTTTTCAGTACTTAGAAGCTTTTTCAGCTTTCAAGAGTCAACATTCAAGTGACAAAACTTTTCCAGTGCACAAAAATGAAAGTTTAAGTGCCTTATGAGGTAATTCTAGTAAGAAAGAAAAGTCTTTGAAACTAGTAACTTGAAATGCCTTGTACAGACTTTTGTACCCCTGAAACCAGGAATTACAGGAAGTTAAGACGGTTCTCCTGAGGACAGGTCAGCAGCTTTTAGCGTGTTGAGAAAAAAAAAAACACAGAAAAAACTACTGACTTTTATCCAGCCTTCTCTCAGGATGGGCTACTCAGGCAGCATGCTGCTCAAGAAGACAACGTCGTGTTCCCACAGCTCCTAACACGCTGTACCCAGGGTCCTGATCTGAGCTGCCTGGTAACATGAACTGCCAAGGCCCCGGCGGGATGAAGAAAGGTGTTTCTTTATTTTAGTAAGCGGGGTTTAGTCACCCCAGCCACAGAGGAAGCAGCCGGCCTCGATCTCCCAAGCTGCACCACTTTGGAGCTCGGTCCTGTCTCTGAGCTCAGGTTCCTCACTGTGTTGCAACTCTAGCTGGGCTCGCAGGCAGGCTCAGCTTGCTGCCAATCGAGTCACCTTGCACTTCTTGTTGTGTGGTAACTCTAGATCAGAAGCCTGAAGGTGACTAACCCAGTCACAAGCAGAGAAAGTAAACAGGCAAAAATCCCACATGCCATGCAAGGAAGACAGCTACAAATCTATTTCTTAATTGTCTGCACACGAGCTCAAGCCTTGTGGGGCTGCAGCTTTCATGCAGCAGGTCCTTCACAGCTGTGACTGCAACAGCTATTTTGGTTCTAAACCCCATTTCATACCATGCACATTGGCCAGAGGAACCACTGTTTCACTCAGCCAGCAGTGTGCTAACCCCAGAATCCACACATGCCATGCTCTTTTGGCATGCAAGCACTCATGCAGAGGCACACACATTTATAGAGATTAGCTTAAATGTATGAGACCTGCGGGCTGATCAACAAGAAACAGTTCTCCACAAAGACGAGGACCCACCAGAAAACAGTGCCAGCTGCTACTAGATGACAGTAACTACGAACAAAGATTGTCCGAGCTCCATAACTTACCTGTTCTGTAGCTGTTGGGCAGTAATATACTAATAGCAGAGTTGTAAATATATTTATTAACAGTCCAATGATGGTGATCAGATTTGGGGCAATCCAGGCTGGAACTCTTCCAACTAACCATTCCCAGTAACCTTGCATTAGGGGTTCAAGCAGGGATCGTCCGGCACTCTGATATTTGTGTTCTTCTAACCGTTTCAGCTGATGCTTTGACAGGGGAGGTGTAGGCAACTGAACTAGTTTGCTTAACACGCATCCAGCAGCAGGACCATGACCGCAGCCCGCAGGGGACTCCAGGTGCGACTCCCCACATCGCCTCTTTATGTTTCGATGCCCACTCATGGATTGGGCGGCCTCGGAATTTTTATTTGGCAGGTAGCAGCTGTTACGGAGAATCATAAGATCCTGCAACATAAAGGGTTGCAACATAATGAAGGTGAAGCGCACAAATGAGATTTTAAGATACCAGAAGTTTCTAGGTGCTGCTCTAAGGAGCCTTTCATCTGCCACCAGCAAACCAACATTTTATAAGAGCTCTCCCTTACAAAAGAAAGGGATTTGGAGAATTGCTGAGGGGAAAAAAAAACAACCAAAAAAACAAACAAGTGCTCTCAATGCAGTTATAAAACAGTAAGTTGCACTTGTTTACTTTCTTTGCTGCCTAGTGAAGCAAATATCCTGCCGCCAGCACCTAAATTTCATCAGCAGTAGAAACTTAAACCACACCACTGACTTATGTTACAGACTAAGGCACAGTCAGTCCCCTCCCAGCTCTCACAGGAGAGCTAGCTGTATGTCACAGACATACACCACTTTAGCTTATCAATTGACGGCACTAAAGATTTCTCTGTATGCATAGTGTTTTTAGTTTAACTTGTTTGAAGCAGATTTGCCTCTTTGGTGAAGCTGAACAACCACCTAAAAGCAGTTATAAGCTTTTTTTCAGATCGTTGTTCCTTATTTCAGTTTTGCTGTGGCTTTTTTCTTCTCCAAATTTAACCCAGCTCATCTAAAAGCTCGTTGTCTAGTCAGCTTTTAAGATATGCAAAAACCATGCAGGAGCTAGAGACCTTTAACTGGTCACAGACAGCCTGCACACAGCAGCACGAGGCAGCTGCGGAAAGAAAACACAGGGTCAGGAACAACAGCTCCAGTGCAAACAAGGACCCTCGCAATGTTCTGTCTCCCTTGAAGGCAGGTGACTAGAAACACAATTCTCCACATGAACTGCAGGAGAAGCAATAGAGAAAGGAGATCAAAAAGAGAAGCTTGCTACTTATCTTGACAGAGCCAACCAGAAACAAAAAAACAAACCATCAACTAGCTGTTAAGTCTAGAATGAAGCTGGAGAGGGGAAGATGACAGCTATCACCAAAGCCATCAGCAAGGCACATACCAGGTAGGGAAAATGAACCATGTAAATCAAAGGTCAATACTGGCATAAGAACAAGTGCTCTCATTTCCACCCTCCACAGCTTAATTAAGGCAATTTCTGATAGTGAAAAGCCAGCCTCAGAAAGCCCAGACAGTGAGAGGTGAGGAGAGGGGCGGCAAACAGGGCCTCGCTCATGCAGGAACTTGATAAGTTTAGGAGCAGGAAGACCTGCATCCATTCGTTTATCAGAAAATTAGACTTAGTCACCCAGGAGGTCCCTGTGGGTGTTGTCCAGGATGACCAGAAAAATTAGCTCCAAAGCAGAAAACTATACGCTTTTCCCCTCTTCCTAAGGGTTGCTCTCCCCAAGGAGAGAAAACAACCAAAGACTGTCCTCCAAAACAAACAACCCCACACTGCCCGGCTTCCGCAGGACTTTCACCCGGGCCTGGCTGCTCGCCGGCAAACACCCGAGGGAGGGGAGGGAACACAAGGGCACCCCTCGGCCCAGCCAACCGCTTCGCCCCCAGCCCGCAGGCGGCAGGCTCGGGGGCGGCCAGGACCCACCCGCACCCAGGCCGGGCGAGGGTACCCCAGCCCCCGGCCCGGCCCGCACCACAGGCCCAGGCCCGACCTCAAGGACCTTCCCCCCTCGCCCACACGGCGCCCCGCTCCTTCGGGAACCCCGTCCCGCCCAGGGGGAGCGCGCAGAGCCCAGAGAATAGTCCCCCATCCCCTCACCTCCCGCCCGACGCCGAGGAAAAAACCCGGCATTTACCTCAGTCTCCCCGCACCGGGCGGCGCTTTTACGCCCCTTTTGCGACGGCCGGAAAGGAGGTGGGCGGGGGCAGCGGCGCGCGCCGGGGGCGGGGCGGGGCGGGGCGGAGAGGGGCGGGGCGAGGCCGCCGCGGGGACGGCGCGGGAGCGGTTGAGGTAAATTGGGGGGGGGGCAGCGGGGACTCACCGAGCGCGGCCTCTCCTCCCCATCCTGGGGCCCGACCCTCCCCGTCACCCCCTGTCACCTCCTCAGCGACCCTCCGGTGTCCCTGTCACCCCCCACAGCGATCCTCCGGTGTCTCTTCGCCTCCCCGGTTCTCCCCTCGGCGACCCTCCGGTGTCCCCGTCACTCCAGCGACTTTCCGATGTCCCTGTCACTGCCCGTCACCCCCTCAGCGACTCTCCGGTGTCGTTGTCACCCCCTCAGCGACCCTCCGGTGCCATTCCCGGCCCCCTCCGTCCCGACCCCGCGTCAGCCCTCCTCGCCGCCCCCCCGCCGGCCTCGCTGGAAACCCCCAACGCCCCTAGAGACCCCCTTTACCTCAGGTGTCCCCCCTCCCTCCCTCCTTCCCCTGACAAATCCCCCGCAACCTCGGTCACCTCCCATCAGCCCTAGTGACTCCCCATCGCTTTCCCTGCTGCCCCGGTGACCCCCGACCACCATCCCCTGTGACCCCCATCGCTCCCAGTCACCCCGCCTGCCCCGGGGACCCCATGGGGTCCCTTAGTCCTCTCAACTCCCTGCCCCCAGGCCTCCCCTTTCCCCCCTCCGTCTCACCCCCTTCCTTCCTGCCCATCCTGAACCTTCCCTCCCTGCTGTCCCCTCTCCCTTTTCCCTCTCTCTGACCACCCAGAGCTGTCCCCGACACTCTGTGCACCTCCAGTCCCTCTCTGTGACCTTGCAGCAACTTCGATTCCCCAGCCGTAACGTGGGAGACTGTCTCCCGTGCTCTGCTTCGAGTACTCACGTATTTTTAGCTGCTTTTCTCTGGTTAGACAGGTTGGACTGACAGGTAGCGTGCGTTCATCCCGGACACCGAGCTCCCCAGGTCAGCTGTAGCGACAGGCCGGTATCGTGGTATGCCAGGTTTCTAAAACAGGCATTGGTACATCCTAATGTCATGGTATCTTGTGCCTGGCTCTGTTTGGTTTGGCGCCGTGCCATTCCGTTGCTTCCTCGGCTGGGTAATGGGGGCTTAGCAGGGGCATAAAGATCCTCTCTTCAACTGACCCCCATATCCAAAAGATTTAATAGCAACTTTTTTGGCGTTTGTACGGAGAAAACACTCAAAATGAGTCATCCGTCATTACCCTGCAGTGGGAACAACAAAGGTGACACATTTCCTACTTTGTTACTTCTAGTCCTTTGAGGATTAGCAACCTTTAACCGTTGTTATCAGTTTGACCCTGACAATAAGTTGCGTAAATGAACGTGTTCAGTCCCTTTCTGACTCATCCCCATCCGACCTTCGCATTTACTCAGGAATGCACACAGCAAATTGCTGCGTCGTTCTTCAACACAGCGTCTGTTGGAGTAGTTTGCTGGAGAGAAAAAGGAGTATCTCATGGTTTGGCTTTATCTCTGCCTGTCCTGCTCGGAGAGGGAGATTGACAATGAGGGTATCAGTGTTAATTTAGAAATTTCCCTTTTCCACACGTACTTTTTACCATCTTCTCAGCATTATTATTCTAGATAACGTTAACTTTCTGCCGTTAGTGGTCTTGGCCACCTTTCAGTTTCATTTGTAGTTTCTATTCCGCATGCTCACGTATGTGCAGAATGCTGCTGCACGCTTCCTGCATTTGAAGAAAAACCTCAGAGGTGTTTAAAATTTCCGTTGTTTTTGAAACCCTTCCTTGACTTGCTCTTGTTGATGATTTGATAATGTCTATTGCAGGAAAGATCTGTGATACTCAGTCTGGGTCGTAAACCCCCCCTTAGGATGTGGAAGTGCCTACAGATCAGGATAAATGTTTAAGCAAATCGTAGTTACGTTGAAAAGAGCCATTGTGTAATCAGTTGGCAAAGGACCTTGTGAAAAAACAAGGAGGTGGAGTGTGTTTTCTTTCATACTGTTAAAAACAATAGGACAGGATGAGGTGTTAATAATGATTTATTTCAAGACCTTCCAGCTGGCAAATTGCGAGGCAATTCCATCCTGCCTCCCAGTGATTTGAGATGCCTCGTTACGCGTCTGTGCTTGCCCAAACGCTCCAGGTTCAGAGCGCCATGAGTTGGCACTGACACGGTGTCTCTGCAGCCGTGCGAAGTTTGGACGGCCTCGAGCAGACGGTGCCATAAATGTGCACAGCGCTTTGCACGCAACAAAGCCCGTGTTTGGTATATGCAGTCTGTCTACACAATAGGGTGAAAAAAGACTTGGTGTCACTGAAAAACATTAAACAGGGAGGAAGGTGAAGGGAGGTGATAAGAGTTCAGGGAAGGTCTTGACAGAACTAAGAAAGAATTTAAGGGGGAAAAAATTACAAAACATTTTTAAGCGTAAGGAGAGTTTGTCACAGGTTTATGTCTATGAAAGTAAGAGGATCGGAGTAGCAGTTTTCTGGTAGAGCCCAAACCAGCTCTAATCCCCGTGCCGTTGGGATGTACCAGCCTGCAGCTATATCCACAGTAAGAAGTTGTGCCTCACCAAAGCTCTCAGGTTGCAACTGAAGCTACCACACTGCTCTTTATGTCTGACCACATGAAAACGAGCATAATTTGTGTCCAGGCCTTAGCTTCGGGCTGAGTGACAGCATAGGTTGCAGAGTCTTGACTGACCGAGGGCTTCTCTGCAGCAGACGTTGCTGACAGGGTGCCTGCGTAGACACATTTACTTTGTAATAAGAGCAATATCCAGGGGGGAAATTTGGAATAGCTGTTCTGCTTTACTAACCTCGCCTTAGTCCAGCTAAATTAATCTGCATAGGTACGCAAATACTCCCAATGGGTGGAGTCACAGCGCTGTCTGTGAGCCTTACCCCCACATAGCTTCAGTCGCACTGCACCACCCCAGAGCTGCGTCTGACCAGCACCAAGACGTTGCAGACATCTCAAGCTTATGAATATCTCCAGCTAACGGGAACGCAGCACAGTGTCTCCTCTCTGATGACTTCTCCCGTGTGTGAAAATGGCAGCTGCTCACGGGAGGAGAGGACAGGAGCTGTGGGATGTCTGGTTAAATTCAGGTTGCTTAAGCACCTGTCCTGCCACATATTTAGCGCAGCACCAGCATGACATTGGGATGCTCACCCGGAATGAAACGGGAAGACTCAACGTTCTGTCCTCTTCCTTACATGAAAGCAGTGATCATAGGCACTGGCTTTAGTTGCATTCAAACAGTTGCGTTCATTTTTTCTCTTGAAAACTTCTCTTTTCAAGTCAAATCTTTGTGTCGACAAGTCCTACAAATCAGAAAGTCCTAAACAGCTGTTTTTCTGCATTTCTACCATCCCACCATACGCATGCTTCACTCCTTAAACCACTTGGAACATAGGAAAACCACCTTGTGTCCGTCCAACAGTCTGTCTAATCCAGTGTTTCAGTCAGCAGCAATGACTAATAGAAGATGCTAAGAAGGAGAATAAATACCATAGAGTAAAAGTTATAGAAGTACCTCTACCTCACGTCTTGATTATTTTCCTTTACATCTCAAAAATTTAGAAAAAAAATGAAGCGAAATGTGGAACTTCACCAGAAAGATGACTTTGGATTCCCCTTGATGTGTCATTTCTTCTGATGCCCTTGTTCTCAGGTATGTGGCACATTGTTTGTTTGTTTGTTTTCAGGCAAAAATCTATTAGCTCAGAAATAAGGTTGAGGCACTAATAACATTTAAATGCTAAAGGAAAAGTAAAATCTAAACATCAGACTCACTGCTTGAAGTTTTGAATTACATGCCCAGGCACGTAGCATCTGTAACAGAGAACGCCATGCAAAATACACATTTCTCTTTCATACAAATTCCCAGTTTACTCATACAAGAGATGGGATTGTGAAGTTATATTCATGACTGTTTTTACTGCATTACAGTCTTAAAATGAAAGTCAACATTAGAGGGCAAATGTTGTACCTACCTTAAAAATGAAAGCTTAAGGGTAAGAAAGCAAGCGCCTTTAATTCTATCACTCTGTTCTTATTCACTACATCTCCTGTTAGACACCTTTATCTGCTACTTAACATCTTCCCTGCAAGCAGCTGAACCTTTCATTTTACAAGGATGTAATTGTACATTCTTTTCAAGGGTTATCACATTTGGCTTTCGTTACCTCCTGGGAGCGTGCCAGAGCTCATTTGTTCTTGTTTGAACCGCTAATATTCTAGGCTTAAAAGCAGCACAAACACAAGACAGTGACCAGCTTCTGGTAAATGAGCAATTCTCATTATGCGTTGTTACGCATTACATGACGAATCCATCAGCATGGCTTTCCACAAGCTGTCCTAGACATGCGGCTGCCAAAGTTCAGCAAAAAGCTATGCCGTGGAATGACAAAGATCTGCCTGGGACCAAATACCTGCCGAGTGCAGTAACTCCACGTCAGGTCTCCTCAGTGAGATGCAAAGGAGTTGATCAGCCCTGATCTGTTGCAAGATTCACTCACTTTTGTTTCACTTCTTTCTTCCTCCCATGAGATTTTCTAGTCTTGGTGCTTCCTATCTCTTTCTTCCTTTTCTCTTTGTCCTTTCTTTCAGTCTCTCACACTCTAGGCAGTGCCCACCTCCTAAAACCTCTCAGTGCTGCATTCTATTTGATCTCAACATTATTTTGTTTTTCTCACACACTGTTTGATCTTTGCCTGGATGCCCTTGGATCCATACTTGTCATTATTTGCTTTTCACCTTTTTCCTGTTTCATATTCCATTTAGAGTCTCCAGTTTCAGCTATGCCTAAACACTTTCTGTACTCAACAGTGTAAATGTAAGGGAATGCCCTCAGTAAAATGGCATAAAACACAGGCCAAGTATAGCCTAGAGAAGAGAAGGCTCAGGTGGGATCTCGTCAATATGTACAAATACCTGAAGGGAGGCTGCAAAGAGGACGGAGCCAGGCTCTTTTCAGTGGTGGCCAGTGCCAGGACCAGAGGCAGCGGGCGCACACTGAAACTCAGGAGGCTCTGTCTGAACATAAGGAAACACTTTTTCACTGTGAGGATGACAGAGCACTGGCACAGGTTGCCCAGAGAGGTTGTAGTGTCTCCATCCTTGGAGTTATTCAAAAGCTGTCCTGCACAACTGGCTCTGGGGGCCCTGTTTGAGCAGGGAGTTGGACAAGATGACCTCCAGCCATCCCTTCCCACCTCACCCATTCTGGGATTCTGAAGTCAGCTCTGCCTAACTTTGAATTTGAAGCCGATCGATAGAAAATTACTTCCCTCTAACAGCAAGAGGAGAGAGGAACCACAGTTCTTTCTGTGTGAGCTCACCAGGGTGACGCAGCTGCACATTATTGCTCTTAGAGAGATGGAGGTGGAGGCACAGGTTTGCTGTCAGGTTGGGATTTACAGAGCTTGCTGTCAGGAGTACAGAGTTAGCCATTGCACTCTACTGTAAACGGACCTTGTCCTGCCACCAGTAAAAACATGGTAGCTGCTACACTGCCACCAGGACAAAGTAGCCCTTGAGTTTGAAGGTTGTGGCTGGTAGCGCTCAGCTCTTGCTCATAGATATCTGTGAGCTTAAGTGATGCTTATAACAGATGTTGAGTCACACAGCATGACAGGTAGTAAATGAGTGCAGATATTAAAGTAATTTTAGGTCATTTTCTCCAAGTCTGCCCAGTTGATTGTTAATGGAAGTTAGAGGCTCTACAACAGCCACTATCAGTTAAACTGTCACTACTGGGACACGTTCTCTGTCAGCCTCACTAATTCTAACATGGTGTTATGACACAAGGGTAAGAAGAAAATAGAGTCAATTATTCACAGTGACCTATTTGACCTTATTCTGGCAGCAACAAATGCTAATACATGTAGTAAAGTGACACTGCTGGTTTCTTTTCTCATAATCTTCTAAGAATTTCAGGATTAATATTTCCAGATGTTATTTCTGCTTATTTATGATTGCTTCTGTTCCGTGAAGTCAAATGTTCACTTTGGGTTTGCAGGACATAACTGAGAGCAGTATCAAATCGCTGTACTTGAAGCAGCTTGCCTCAAGAAAAGCAAAATCTTTGATAAATCGTAGTAAACCTTTGTATTTGATTCCTCACAGTGTTTGGAGTTAGAAGTCAGCGCTGCAATGTGGTGGTTTCAGCAAGGCCTCTCTGTCTTGCCTGTGGCTTTGGTTGTTTGGTCAGCTGCATCTTTTGTGTTTTCATACATTACTGCAATCGTCCTACACCACGTCGACCCTTTGGTGCCCTACATCAGGTCAGTAACGTTCAGCCCGTACCGCGGTATTGAATTGGCCTCTCCTGTGAATTCCTCCCCAACTCCAAACTTTAAACGGCAGTTCTTACCCAACAGCTCCAGTTCTAAAGTTACTCCCTGTTTATTTGTGTGTTATTTGTGTGTAACTCTATTTAAGGCTGTTTATTTTTGTGCAAAAGTCTGACCTTTAAGCTGTGGCTCTGTGAATGTATCCTTAAAATGATGATGAACAAGAAGGCAGGGGATGCATCTCCAACCCTCTGTTCAGAGTAAAGCGTGTTGCTGTTACCGGATTTGGTTGCACCAGTAAATCCGTACTATAATCTATGTTCCCAAATGCCTTGCATCAAGGCTGTACAATTGTCTTTGACCTTAGTTTTGGTCTTTCGGTTTTCCAGGTTCTTAATTTTTCTAGTTTTAGTAGTCTTTATTCACCTTTTATATATTCAAGATCAGTCTAAAAGGAATAGTTATACAAAGTACGTTCATTCCTTGCTCCAGGGATAGCATGTCTTCACCATGCTTATTTCTACAGCTCTAGAAACTAGCGCAGTATAGTTTGAGTGATGAAAACTTCAATGGAAAATATCTGGAGGGTTTTTACAGATCTGTTTCTTATGGTTCCTTTGTAGACTGAAATAAGTAAAGTTGTGTTGCAGTTTTTAGTATAGATAGATACGTATCACTCCATTTATCTCTTTCAGTGATACAGGGACAATACCACCTGAAAGATGCTTGTTTGGGATCATGTTAAATATTTCGACTTTCTTGGGTGAGTATAGAAAGCTGTCCTTGGGAACTGCGGGCAGTTCTGGAATGCACACGGCTTTAAGGAATGTCATTTCCTTATTCCGATCATTAAGCAGCCCATAATTCTCAGTTAAAAACTAAATTCTAAGCAACCAATCTTAATTCTCTTAAGCAATTCAGAGGAAAGGATGTGTCAGGGATGTTATCCACAAAGCCAGCGTGACAGCTGCAGATTCCAGAAGGCCAAAAATGCATTTAAAAAACCCAACAGACTAGTAAAAGGAATAGAAATGCAAATTCAAGGCAGCCACCTTACTTGTGCTACAATTATGGGGGAAAGTATGTCTTTCAAATGAAAGAGATCTGAAAAAAATCTAGGAAGTTGACTTGTTTACCATTATATTATTTCAGTTTTGACTTCCAGATTCTCAGCTTTCCAGTTTCAGTGTACCATAAGACAGTTTTTTTGTTTTAATTAGTTGCCTCTGTCACTCAGCATCTTCCCAGTTAAAAAAGGGGAGTCGTCAACTGAAAATCTTACTGCATTTGGGTTCTTTATTAACAGGTATGGCTACCATGTATGTCCGTTATAAACAAGTTTACGCTTTGAATCCAGAAAAATCCAAGATCCTCAAGCTTAATAAGATTGGCCTTACACTAGGATTGATGAGCTGTTTTGGACTTTGCATAATTGCAAATTTCCAGGTTTGTGCTTTGCTTGCAACATTCTGAAGCTGTCGAGTTGTGCGTTTGTTTGATTACTGGGATATCTGATAAAATAGGGGGGTTGCAGAAAGCAAATTCATCTTGGATCTCCTTATAGATCTGAAAGCTGTAGCTCCAGGTTGAAAGACCACAACTGTACTTTCTTTTGACTCAAAAGAATCAAGCGTCAATTAGTCAAAAATTGTTAGAACTAGTAAAGCCAACAAAAACACCCAACCGCACAAGAACTCTAGATCTCAAAAAATCTACGTTCTTAGGTATAGTTCCCTAATATACCTATATTATATCTAGTATAGCACACTACAGCACACTATAACCTGCTATATTATAGCACACTATAACCCAATTCTTGAAAATACTGCAGTGTCAAACAGCCTTTGAACTTCTCCCTCCTGGTGTCTATTTTTTTTCCCTCCTCAGTACTTTGTTTTTCCAAAATCTGATATTCTCACATATCGCACCATCAAGCAGGACCACGTTCTCCATCGTTGGCTGTTACATGCCAGGCAGTCCCACAACTGCCAGCCTCACCGTATTAATTACCTGATGGATTTGGGGGGATCTGTAGTGGTGCCTTTAGCCACTAGGGGCTGCAGTGTCACCTTGGTCTCCTGCTGGATTAGGGCCAGGGAAAAGCAAAGAGGAAAAGCTCCTGGAAAGCTCCACCTTTTTCCCTTCTTCACCCCTAGCGCAGCTCTCCGAAGTGCTTCAGCAGCCCCTCTCTTAGAAGCCTCAGCACACGCATTTTGGGTTTGGTTTTGGAGGCCTCAATCTATTTACTTTCTTTTCTAGAGCCCCAGCTATACCCAGAGTCACAGCCTCCCCTATCACCCCCACCAAGCAAAAGCCTCCAGGCTGTGTTCAGCTCCGTGATTTCCCTCCACCACTGGTCAGGAGGGCGTATGACTGCTTTCTGCAGGTTTCGATATAATCAAAATACAGAAGGTGCGTGTTGATTTGTTAACTACTGTGTGTAACATTTCATCCTGAGCAAGACAAAAATTGGAAGCCATGTACCTGCATATCCAAGTGATGCTCAGGACTGGTTGAGGGCCCCCCCAGAGGCAAAAGGAGCTAAAGCCCCCTGGAATCCACTAGTTACTGAAGACAACTGAAGTGTGACAGTCTGCAAAGATGAACAAAGGGGATATGGGAACAGCCATGACACGGAGAGCTCCAGACAGCCCTGACTGCTGGGAGTCAAAGCAGTAGCAATAACTCATCCTCACGGGAGCTTTAATTCGTGCTGTTCAGCCGGTGCTTTTGCTTTATTCTAGCCGTGGCTATTGATTTCCTCTCATATAAGGCAAAGATTTCTCTCTGATGACACCTCATCACTGAACAGCACACGATTTTGAAGCACCCACTTTTGCAACTTGGTTATTCACTATTTAAATATAAATTCTCACCTCTGTTACACGGTGGATGCAGCATTTAAAATTCATTTGTGCACATGGAGATTGTGAGGAAAGGGTGACTCCGATTCCTGATCTTAATAGTTAGTAAAATACACAGAGAGTCTCATGCTTTAGGGCATAAAAGATCACCCGCGTGATTGGAGAGTGGGGAGGCTGCCAGGCCTTGCATTGCACAACTGGCAAGATAACACTTTTTAGTTTCTGTCTTTGTCTACTGTGCTTAGCCAGGGACAAGAGGAAAGGACTGAAGGCAAGGTGATTTTTCAGGGCGTGGATTTTGAGTTGGGTTGTTTTTCTTGGAATAACTGCTAATTTTAATGATTTTTACTATTTGACAGTTGATTCTCCTATATCGTTTTTTAAGTTAAGATGTATTACTGCTTGATTCAACCTCGTTCCCTTTGAGTATTCAAAAGTACTAATTTGACACACAAGGTTTATTCAAACTAGAGTAATTCAGAAGAATAACTAAACCTCATTATTTTAACCCCATTTTGAGGTCTAGAACTGTGTCGTGTTTATCCTGTATTGCATTATGTTTCATAGAGGTACAGATTCCTGGGACAGAAATGCTGACCAGATAGCCTGTCACTCTCATTCCCTGCCCAACTACGGGGATTCCTTCATCCAGTTTCAGTGTTACTGTCCCTTACGGCTAAAGAGAACAGCTCTTTTAAATGCCTGTAGTTAAGATATAGCTGAGACCTATAACTTAGCCACAAGAACTTAACAAAAGCAGAAATAAAGAGGGCTGGCACGTGCTGGCTTCCAGCCAACTCTGTATGGGGCTTCCAAGAAAAATCCCCCGAGTACTGGCACGTTCCAGAACTGCTTAGTTTGGGATGTGAGAAGGTGATTGAGTGGATGGAGTGCCAAAGGTTTACAGAAGAAAATGGGTCTCGGGGTTTAAAACGAAACCAGGTTCTGTACAAGCGGTGCTTTCTTTCCCTAGAAATGTATTCTGTACTACATCCACGTGGTTGGAGCCTGCCTGACATTCGGAGTAGGGGCCATTTATATGCTGGTTCAAACCGTCCTCTCCTACCTGATGCAGCCAGAAGTTCACAGCAAAGACATCTTTTGGATCCGTCTGACCGTGTTACTGTGGTGTTGTTCGAGCATTGTGAGCAGTATCCTTTTGCTGTGCAGCGTCACCGTTAAGACAGAGCAGCCTTCACAAATGACAGTATTTGCATCTACATTAATTTAACCCGCCAAGGGGAAAGGCTGCGCCACAGAAGGTCTGTCATCTTTACACGTACAGCTTGTACCGTGTTATTTATTCATAGTCTGTGTTGCAACCTTTGCAACCAAAGGGAACCATCACGTTAAGCCCACAAGTGAGTCACTGGATAATAAAAAAAGGCAAGAGGGATGGTTACTACCCTTTCTCCTCTCCTTTCCTTCTGCACACCAGAGACTGAAAATGGCAAAATAAGAGTTTATCACAAAGAAGCCTGACTGTAGACTATTAAAGATAGAATCAATCGTAGAATTGTTAGGGTTGGAAGGGACCTTAAAGATCATCTAGTTGCAGCCCCCCTGCCCTGGGCAGGGACACCTCCCACTAGATCAGGTTGCTCAGAGCCCCGTCCAGCCTGGCCTTAAAAACTTCCAGGGATGGGGCTTCCACCACCCCTCTGGGCAACCTGTTCCGGTGTCTCACCACCCTCATGGTGAAGGACTTCTTCCTAACGTCCCGTCTGAATCGTCCCATCTCTAGTTTTAATCCATTCCCTCTAGTCCTACCATTACCCGACATCCTAAAAAGTCCCTCCCCAGCTTGCTTGTAGCCCCCTTAAGATGCTGGTAGGCCACTATAAGGTCTCCTCGGAGCTTTCTTTTCTCCAGACTGAACAACCCCAACTCTCTCAGCCTGTCCTCATAGGAGAGGTGTTCCAGCCCTCTGATCATCCTCGTGGCCCTTCTCTGGACACGTTCCAGCAAGTCCATATCTCTCTTGTGGTAGGGGCTCCAGAACTGGAGGCAGTACTCCAGGTGGGGTCTCACGAGAGTGGAGTAGAGGGGGAGAATCACCTCCCTCGACCTGCTGGCCACGCTTCTCCTGATGCAGCCCAGGATGGGGAGAAAGAGAAGCGTACTTAAGAGGTGGGTGGTTTTAATGGGGGGAAAAAAGCCAGGTAAGAAATAAAAGTGTCTGTTCCCTGGTGAGAGGACTGCTGCAGCAAGTTTTATAATTGGATACAACTAAAAGAGAAGTACAGAATGTAGCATAAGGGCCGGAAGGAGGATCCGGGGAACTACAGGCCAGTCAGTCTGACCTCGGTGTCTGGGAAGGTCATGGAACAGATCCTCCTCAGTGCCATTACACAGCACATGCAGGAGAACAGGGTGATCAGGCCCAGTCAGCATGGGTTTGTGAAGGGCAGGTCATGCCTATCAAACCTAATATCCTTCTACGATAAGGTGACCCACTTAGTGGATGAGGGAAAAGCTGTGGATGTTATCTACTTGGATTTTTGCAAAGCTTTTGACACTGTTCCCCACAGCATTCTTCTGGAGAAACCGGCTGCTCATGGCCTGGACAGGTGCACTCTTCACTGGGTAAAAAACTGGCTGGATGGCCGTGCCCAGAGAGTGGTGGTAAATGGAGTTAAATCCAGTTAGTGTCCGGTCACAAGTGGTGTCCCCCAGGGCTTGGTGCTGGGGCCGGTTCCCTTTAATATCTTTATCAATGATCTGGATGAAGGGATCGAATGCACCCTCAGTAAGTTCGCAGATGACACTAAGCTGGGCGGGCGTGTTGATCTGCTTGAGGGTAGGTTGGCTCTGCAGAGGGATCTGGACAGGCTGGACCGATGGGCTGAGACCAATGGTATGAGGTTCAACAAGGCCGAGTGCCGGGTCCTGCACTTGGGTCACAACAACCCCATGCAGCGCTACAGGACTGGGGCAGAGTGGCTCGAAAGCAGCCCGGCAGAAAAGAACCTGGGGGTGTTGGTGGACAGCCGGCTGAATATGAGCCAGCAGTGTGCCCAGGTGGCCAAGAAGGCCAAGAGCATCCTGGCCTGTATCAGGAATAGTGTGGTGAGCCGGACTAGGGAAGTGATCATCCCCCTGTACTCGGCACTGGTGAGGCCCCGCCTCGAGTACTGCGTTCAGTTTTGGGCCCCTCGCTACAGGAGGGACATTGAGGTGTTGGAGCGTGTCCAGAGAGGGGCTACAAAGCTGGTGAGGGGTCTGGAGGACAAACCTTATGAAGAACAACTGAGGGAGCTGGGCTTGTTTAGCCTGGAGAAGAGGAGGCTGAGGGGAGACCTTATCACCCTCTACAACTCCCTGAAAGGAGGTTGTAGAGAGATGGGGGCTGACCTCTTCTCCCTGGTGACAAGTGATAGGACAAGAGGAAACGGGTTCAAGTTACGTCAGGGGAGGTTTAGATTGGATATTAGGAAACATTTTTTCACTGAAAGGGTTATTAAACATTGGAGTAGGCTGCCCAGGGAGGTGGTGGATTCACCATCCCTGGAGCTGTTTAAAAAAAGGGTAGATGGGGCACTGAGGGACATGGTTTAGAAGCGGCTTTTGTCAGGGTAGGTTAAAGGTTGGACTTGATGATCTTAAAGGTCCCTTCCAACCTCAGCAATTCTATGATTCTAGAAGAGAAAATACTACTAACCTAACAACGCGCAGCAGTGCTGCACGGTGCCAGCTGGCTCCCAGGGCAGGGCTAAAGTGCTGGTGTTTGTCAGAGAGACAGTTCTGGAGCACATTGCCAAGGTTGAGTCAGAAGAGACATTTGGCCTCTGACCTCCTCCCCTGCCCTTCCTACAGGTTAAAAGACAAGCCATTTCTGACCGGCATTCCCTGCGCCCTTCCCTCAGCTCTGGAATCCATCATCTCCCTTGACTTTGAATTCTGAGTGCTGGAACCAGCTGTGGGTTTTAGAGAAATACGGGCAAACCCATCCAGGAAGAGAGGCCTTTTCCCATCCAGAGTCATTTAACAATCAGGAAACTGAACGGCAGCAGTTACTCTGCTCACCCCGATGGACCTAAATGTCGTATTTTGAAAATTATGACTCGGCTTTCTGTCAAACAGGGCTACGACACTATAAAGCTTTCAAATTTACATTCCAAAGACATGAGCGCAAAAATCATTGCTTAAATGCTGTCCCTTCTGCAGCTGAATCAAGGCCACCGATTTAATCCCCACTTATTTCCAGGCTGGCAGCCAAAACCAACACTAAACCATACGCCCCGTTTCCCAGGGATGCAGCATCTCGCTGAGCACCCGTTCCTGCTACTGCGAGATTATACAATCTGTACTGGTCAGACGAGAAGCGAACCAGGCCGGTTATCTCTAAAGAAGCCAGGAGGACCCTTCCCTGCTGAGGAGGCTTGACACAGGGCAAGGAAGTCGTCTCAGACTTGGAGAATTGCCGTCCCTAGCAGAAATTTCTGGTGCTAGCAAAGGACAAGATTATCAGCTGTGAACAGTTAGGAGCCAAATACAGTTGGGGAAGACCAGAATGCAACAAGACGAGCTGCTGGAAGTTAAGAGCCTTTTACTTTTGCCAAAAAAGCCACAAGCCCAAAAATCTATGGAGGTTTTTAAACCAGCGTGGTCTAACCAAAATTAGAGGGAAGTAAAGACAGCTGTAGAAGTAATGATCTATACATACATGCCTATGGAAAGTGAAGAAAAGGGAAATTGTCAGAGTATTTTCTAAATTAACAGCTCAATGTAAGCAGGGAAAGATGGTACAGGCAGAAGTCTATGGCCATAGGTGAAGTGGCTCTAACTGGTACTGGAGGGCAGAAGGAAACCTAAAAACGCTCCTAATCCTCTGGTGGAGTGAAACAGCAGAATTCCCAACACACGAAGGGCAAAGCAGTTAATTACCCGCTCTGTAACGAGGGGAGGATGGGAGACAGTTATTTTTGTATCGCGATGATTAAATTCTTTCCATTGCGGTAGTAACTCAGGCAGGTAACTAACAGCTACTGAAGCTGTTTGAAAGTTTTAATTAGCAGAGAATTGGGTATCTTGCGTTCAGATCAGTAACCAGAGCTCCCTGGACCGCTCACATCAATTTTTTAATAAGCGTTGGAAGTCTGGGTTTTCAAAGACATGTTTGTGCCAGTAAGTTCAGCCTTGTTCACTGGCAAAATTAATCTTTCACATCAGGAGGCTCCTGATGTTTAATCTCGTTAATGACTGAAGAAGTTAATATCTTAATCCTGTGAAAATCAGCTCTTCTATGCCTTAATGCTCCAGGTTTCATTTATAAAAGCAGCAGCACTGATGCAGCGTGCCTTCCCTCGGTCAGATGTTGAAAAAGTGGCATCTCAGTCCCTCCAGAAGGAGCCCAGGGCTCTGATCAAAAGAGGAATCATTGTCGCGGGGGGTTTTCCTTGGCTGCTGTACCAAAGCGCTTACCAAACCTTCAGTGAACCAAGAGGGGAACAGAAAAGCTAATAACCCTCTCTGGTGCAAATGAGTACGGTATTCCAGCCTGTAACCCACACATCAAGAATTCAAGGTGGTTGAGAAGCTGAAAAGAAATCAGAGAAAGAGGTCGAGACACTATTAGCCTGGGAAATACCACTAAAAAAACCACTGAAAATGCTAAATAAGTATTGACATCTGATCATCATTTAAGTGCTTAAGGACAGTATGTTTGATCAAGAAGGTATAACGAGATGCGGCATACAGAGAATAAAGATAATTGATTTCGTTTGAAGTGAACCGTTTCACGTGACAGTAATTAGTCGGTTGGAACAACCGACAAGCTGAAGGGAATGGTGTGAAGCGGCCCACGTCACCATTACTGCGCGTTCTGCTGAGGAGACCTTGTGGCAAACACCCGGCCATCTCCTTGCAGCCCAGAGCTGAGGCTGAAATTGCCAAGTTGCTCGTTCTTGGTCTCGAATCTTCCTTAACGTATTCCTTCCCAGTGTTTGTTTCCTCGGTTGTCTTATACAGTGGCCTGTATGGAACGAATCTAGTGCAGAAGCTGCACTGGGACCCTCAGGAAAACGTAAGTGATTGAGTGGAGAAAATAAACAGAGAACAAAACCCAGCTACGTCGTTTGCAGTGACAAACGCACCTGGGCGCTTACTGCGGTTGTGTACGCGTACTGGGACGGGAGGGGACAGGTGAGCTTTACCAGTTCAGCCAGTACGCGGCTACTTGCTGAAGTACTGCTCTGAGCAAACCAGTTGCCGCTTCAAGCGTTGTTTTCAATTCACCTCGCTCACGGGCAGTAATTGAACTGTCTCGGCGGGTTATCAAACCGCCAGCCCGTCTGGTCGGCGATTCCCGGGCGCTGTTCCACGATAACTGTGGGTAGTGGATCTCCCGCGCTGGCCGGGTGCGGCGAGGCACTGCCTGACCGCTGCCAGGGGGGCGTCTGGTGGAGGCAGAAGGAGGGAAGGGCCAAAGGATACCGGTGACAGAGCTGCCACTGAGGGATCCCAAGTGGGACACGGGGCGTGTAGGTCTCAGCAGCTCTGCCTCGCTCCCCGGCCCTCCCCAGCCTCTCCAGGATGGGTGGGCACCTACTGGAGGAAATACTATGCCGGCTGGTTTTGAGGGCTTTTTCCGCCTTTATTTAACGCCTAAGGAGCCTCTCCAAAGTCTGCTTACATCCAAAGAAGGGCCTTGAACCTTACTTTTGTAAAGGGGTTTTGCTGTTAGTCATGCCAAGCTCTTCAGTGAGCCTTCAGGTTTTGCAGGTGGAGTTTAAATTCCCAGCGGGGGTCACCCCAGTTGTGTGGGGCAGGTGTTGTCCTGGTCATTCTCACTCTTCTCCCGAGTTCAGCACTTCATTCCTAGAGACTCCCGATACCTGAGAAATTTTGCTCTCCAAAGGGAATAGCTGTGGGCGCGGGATGCCATACGTTCAAGCCATCTTTGTACCGCGGCAGGTTCAAGAGGAGCTTCTCACGCTGATTTTTTTCCCCCCTCTTATGCAGGGCTACACAGCTCACATCGTCAGTACCGTCTCGGAGTGGTCGTTAGCATTCTCCTTCCTCAGCTTTTTCCTCACCTATATCCGTGACTTTCAGGTAAAAAAATGAAGCTAATGTTAAGTGCTTTGCCAAGCCCTAATCGCCTGACGCGGTGCAAGGTGGGCTGCCTTATGCCACCAGCCATCAAGGCTGGAAGACCCACAGCATGATGAGCATTAAGGAGCCCTCTCCTCCTCGGGAGGATCTGCCCCACCGCGGTGACACACGGACTCCAGCATCCGAGTGGCTTTAACCAGCTTCGCTTGCGAGACCCGTCACAGCGGCAGGGGCCGTTTGCTGCCGCATTGCAAAGCAGACGGTGGAGTCAGGCCAGGAGAAGAGCTTAGGGGTCGGGCTTATAGTTCTGGAGCCGATCGGCATTTTGGTCTTTCATCCGACTTCTCAAACTGCCCGCACTGAGGCGGCGCCGAGCCCATTAACTCGGGGTTTTCTTTCCTTTTTTCCTACACAGAAGATCTCCCTGCGTGCAGTCGTCAGCTTGCACGGCCAGACCCTTTATAACACGCCGCAGAGCTTCGCGACCGATGAGCAGACGCTGCTGATAGCGGGGAGCATCTAATGAAGGTGAAGAGAACACGTTCTCAGCGTAACTCAGGAATTTAATAGCAATAACAGTTGATATCTCTTAGCATTTATTTTATATGAAAAAGAAATCGATGAAGTGATTGTATCGTACTTGACATAAAGGGCTTTGCTATTAACCCCCACAGCAATGCAAATGTTATCAGTATTGTGAACAAGCCTGTAACATTTCTACACGTGCCGATGTCATGAAAGACTAAATGAAGGTTATTAAAGAGTTGTGTCTGCTCATCACTTCCACCACACCCAATTTACCTCCCTCGTTCCCTTGCCCTCCTCTCTCCAGACTTCCTCGGGCCAAGTCCTTTCGGACACACAGAGCCCCCAGCCCAGAGCCAGGCTCCAGCCTCATCCTCCCGCCCCCGCGGCTCCCCCTTGGGGCAGCTGGGCCTGAGCTATGCCAGAGGGGAGGGACCCCAAAGCCACCCCATCCTTTGAGCAGCCCACAGGGAAAACGCTCTGAATTTCCCTCTTCCTGGCAGTTGGTTGAGCTGATGGACGGGTTCATCCAAGAGTCTGCGTGCAGAGTATCCTTATTGCGCAAGTCTAGGAAGATCCAGAGTATGCAGCCCGCGTCCTGCACCCTCAAGGGGGAAGCACTGACTCCGAGAATCATGGAGTTGTCTTGGTTGGAAGAGACCTTTAAGATCATTGAGTCCAACCATCAACCCAGCACTGCCAAGTTACCGCTACCCCATGTCCCTCAGCACCGCGTCTGCCCGGCTTTTCAGTCCCTCCAGGGATGGCGATTCCACCATGTCCTTGGGCAGCCTGTTCCGATGATTGACAGCCCTTTGGGTGAAGAATTTTTTCCTAATATCCGTCCTAAACCTCCCCTGGCGCAACTTCAGGCCGTTTCCTCTTGTCCCATGGCCTGTTCCTTGGGAGAAGAGCCCGACCCGCCCTGGCTCCCCCCTCCTTTCAGGGAGCTGTAGAGAGCGAGAAGGTCTCCCCTCAGCCTCCTTTTCTCTGGGCTGAACACCCCCAGCTCCCTCAGCCGCTCCTCAGAAGTTCTCCAGCCCCTTCTCCTTGTGCTCCAGACCCCTCACCAGCTCCCTTGCCCTTCTCTGGACACGCTCCAGCCCCTCAATGTCTTTCCTGGGGTGAGGGGCCCAAAACTGGACACAGAGCTCGAGGTGGGGCCTCACCAGTGCTGAGGACAGGGGGATGATCGCTGCCCCAGTCCTGCTGGCCACACTATTGCTGATACAGGCCAGGATGCTGGTGGCCTCCTTGGCCACCTGGACACGCTGCACGACAGCGTCAGCACAGCCTTGTAGCCTTGATGTCCCTAGTGCTCCCCTCAGACAGCCCCAACCCGAGAGCCAGCAGCTCATTCCTCTTGCTACTTCCCAGAGCTGCCGTATGGTGCCATGGTTTGAGAAACCCACAACAATTCATCATCGTTTAGACAATTATTGTATCACCCGATGACCCCTCCCCACCCGGGAAGGGGAACCGGAAAAACCAAGGAAACCCAAGGGCTGAGATATGAACAGATTTGATAGAATAAGATGAGATAATTAACATTAATAACACTAAAGAACCAATATTGATTCCAATGCCAATATAAAATATGCCAGGATTATACTCAGCCCGTTCTATCATCGGAAGCCGTGCACTCCCAGCCCTGTCCCCCAGCAGGGACAGCCAACGTGGGACCCTGCGAGCGCTGTGGGAGGAAGGGAAGGGCTCAGGGCTCCGGCACTGGGGTGAGGAGTTCTCAGGACGGCAGCCACCACAGGAACAGAGAGCACGTCTCGGCAAACTTTCTAGTTTCCATTGAATGTGATGTTCACGGTACGACATAACCCCGTCGGCAGCTTGGGTCGAGTGCCCGGGTCTCGCTCCTCCTCATCCCCGCACCTGGCTGGCTTGAAAACACTGAGACCTTGAAACCTGCACCCCAGAGGTGGCTGTAAAGCGAATATTGTCAGACACTAGCGTCTTCTACAACTGCAGTTTTCCCAAGCATTAGAAGATAAATTAGTCCTGTGTCGCTCAACCCAGGAGCGGACCTGGCCGCGCATCAGGCTGCTCCGGAGGCCGAGCTCCCCAGGGCACCGACACCCCGGCTGCGCGCCAGGGGGGTTTACACCTCCTGTGGTCGTAGGGACCAGCCTCCCCCACACAATCACACCGCCTACACCAAGCCAAAAGCCATAAAAATACATATTTGCTCTGGTTCTACCAAAATAATTCAATATTTGATTAGAGACAGGCTACAGCATACGTCATCGCCAGCTGCCTTTGAGCCCCATTCAGCACGAATAGCTCAGCTTCCTTCCCAAATTATTGCTCAAGTCTACGGCTACACAAGCTCCAGCGTGTGTTTCCTCCCACACCAAAACAGCTTATTCCGGCGTCTTCCCTTCCCTGGAGGGGCAGGTAAAGGACAGGGAGAGGAATTGAACCTGGAGGCCTCCTGGAAATCCCAGCAGCTGCCCTGAGCAGCTTCTTTCTCCCAGGTGAAAGTTGGACGTCTCCATCGCAGCCGTGCTTTATTCGCCCTCGCGGCCTGGTTCAGCCCTGAGTTCAGACAGTTCACGTGGTGAAAACAAGCTCTGGAGCCAAAAACCTGCCAAACTACCGAAGCCAGCGGAGGAAGAGGACACGTAGATCCGATTAACGTGGAGTCACGGAGACCCCAAGGGCTCTGCGGCTTGCAGAAGATTTCCAGGTATTCTATTTTAGCTGCTGGTAAATCCCTAGGGATCAGGGCCTCCCCGGAGACGGCACACGTGGCTACACGCTCTCTAATGAGGCAACACCCGGACCCCAGTTTCTGGTTAACGGCTACAACCTACAGAACAGGAGGTTTCAGCTCACAGAAACCCCTTTTCTGCGCCTCATTTAAGTCTCATCAGACAAATGGCTTGACCAGGAGATTGTCGCATCGTTGACGCGCTGCCCCGGGTTTGCGGAGCCCTGACCCCCGCTGGGCAGGGCGGGGAGGAGAGAGCCCTTCGCCCGGTTACAAAAGGGGAGAAACGCAAACCTCATTCACCCAGCGCCTCAGGAAGGCTCCTGCAGGACCCTGCCTGCTCACAGGGCTTTTCTCTCCTTCCCCTGGGCGCTTGGCGTCACCTTCCCTTCCCCTCTCCCTCTCGTGGGTCACTGTCAAGCACAGAGAGGTTGACCCTGACAACAAGCAACGGACAGGGAGCAATTCCCGCTCCAGAAAGATGCTGGGAGGGCTGGAGCCCCTCTGCTGTGGGGACAGGCTGAGAGAGCTGGGGGGGGTTCAGCCTGGAGAAGAGAAGGCTCCGGGGAGACCTTCCAGCCCCTTCCAGGGCTCCAGGAAAGCTGGGGAGGGACTCTGGAGCAGGGAGGGGAGCCATGGGACGAGGGGAATGGCTTCAAACGGAAAGAGGGGAGACTGAGACGAGAGATGGGGAAGAAATTCACTGCTGTGAGGGCGGTGAGCCCCTGGCCCAGGTTGCCCAGAGAAGCTGTGGCTGCCCCATCCCTGGAGGGGTTCAAGGCCAGGTTGGACGGGGCTTGGAGCAACCTGGGCTGGTGGGAGGTGTCCCTGCCCAGGGCAGGGGGTGGCACTGGCTGGGCTTCACTATCCCTTCCAACTCTAACCATTCTATGAAATTTCTCCGTAGCAGCAGCACTCTGACGAGCCACCAAGACAGACTGTGGGCAATCAAGACTCCAAGCTCTGGGAAGACTTTGAGTTCTACCTAAACCAGAACAACCTGAGTTTGCAGTTAAACCCCCCCCCCAAACCACCCCCCCAAACCACCCCAGTGCTCCCTCACCTGCTTGGCACCACTTGGTGGGTTTCCTGACCATTTGTAGACCCACAGAAGTTCAACCTCAGAGCACCAAACTCGTCTCTGTTTAACAACCTCCTCAATACTAGGAAAACCCTCCTCCTCCTCTCTCACCTTGTTCCAAAGGGACAGGGATGAGCAGCCCCCAGGAAGAGCTCCGTGCTCCTGAAGGGCTGCTCCAGAGACACATGCCCCCACTGCATCGCTGCCTCTGTCTCTTTCTCCCCTCCAGTCCCACCAACACAGAAGACTGATACCAAGGGGGCTGCTCAGTCCCCTGAGGGCTGGGCCAGGTCCTACCTCTCCTACTGAAGACTTTTGATGGCCATGCGCCCTGCAGAAGCTGGGCACAGTCAGACCATGCCGGCTGAGGAAAGCTGGAAGACTCAGGCAGACCAACCCAAGATTCTCAAGGATCTGCTTCCCTCACTGCTACCAGACTCCCAGGTTCCTGAGGGCATTAACAGACCTTAACTGCCCTCACCAGCCTCACCTGGGACCTCCTCCCACACTTTCTGCCCATGGCCCAGGAGCTCCATTTGAGCCCAGGCTCCAGCACCCAGTCCTGGCCTGAGCTGTGTTGTAGACAGATGTCCCTTTAGTTCTGCCTCTGGTTTCATTTTGTGGGTGGGCTTCAGACCTACACAGCAGGTAACTTTCCTCCAACCTGATCTCCTCCATGGACCTCAAATGTGCCATCAGACCTGTCTCCAGTCCCGTCTCCTGCTGCTCCTCACTGAACACCTCGGACAGACCCAGAACCTCATTCATCATCTCACTTTGCCTGGGGCTGTCCATGGACCCGGTAATCACCACCCTGTGCTGCCCACCTGGCCCAGCTCCCTGGCTGGTGAGGACACTGCCTGCACCCCAGTGACCCCCAGCTCTTCCTTCCTTGGGGAGGAGCCCCACTCCTGCCACACTGAGATGTTTCAGTCAACTCCCATTGAGGTCATCAGCATTTCCTCGTTAAGGCATGGCTACATTCGTACCTCTTGTCCTTGCCAGCTCCTGTGAACTCCTTCTTCTTCTACCTCTGGCCGACTGCAGTAAACTTACAGGCTTGGGCTAGAGAAATTGCCACCTAAATGACACCAGCATCTTCTCGTGAGGCCATAACTGAAAACAGGGCTGACTTTCTCACCTGCCCGGCGTGCAAGGTGGCTCTGCAGTGTTACTCCTGAAAGGAGCCCACACCTCGCTGCAAGGACAGCCAGGATGGAGGCATCTGTCAGCGGCCGAACGCTGGAGAAGAAGCGCGCCAAGGAGTCACAGCCCTCTTGCTGAGACCGACGGGAATGCTAACATAAGACATCTATTAAAAATGGAGAAAAGTCTGCTAAAACGGCAACATCCAGCGGCCACTCAAATTCTTGGTGAATCCTCGTCCTACCACCTGGGCCGCCCAGGTTTGTCAGATTGTCTTGAGCTTTAACCCCACCTGTCAGGTGTGAGAGGTGGAGTACAAAAACAAGCATCTGTTTCCACCCCAAGCCAAAAGGGTGGGGGACCGGGGCGGGGGGGGGGCAGCTTTGCTGAGAGAGAAGAATGTGCAAGAAAAGTGTGGTAAAAACACAAAGAAAAAAAATCCCGACAGAGACCACGGCAAGGAGCCTGAGCGTTATCTTCAGGGAAGCGTTGAGAAGATGGGGCGGGAGCTCCTACAACCTAGGAGCTCGTAGTGTTACGGGAGGAAACTTCCAGCTGACTCATCCTTTATGCATTGAAACAAGGTCTTCAGGGTTTGTTGGCGTTTTTTTATTTTATTATTATTTATTTAAAGAACAATGATGAGTAAGTGAGGCCATCATCAATTAAAAAAAAAAAAAAAAGAGAATTAAAAGGGTTAGCCCAAAGGGCAAAACGTATGCAAGTCACCAGAGGCTCTGGAGAGCACATGTGTGCCACCAAGCCCAAGAAGACTTGGGGAGGGAGGGGGACAACCAGCGTGGCTGAACTGGGTGAAGGCAGCCATTAGATGTCGGGGGAAAAAAAGCCTTGGGATAAACTGAACTTGCATCCAAATGAGCAGGTGCCTTCAGAGACAACAAACACGTTTGTTTTTTTTTCCAAACACGGGGAGGAAGCTTGACAGAAGGTTTTTAAGATCAAAGTATAAAATGAGTCCTCACAGAAAAGTCTATCAGAAAAAATTAAGATATTGGCATCCGTGACCACCACAGAAGAGCCCAGAAAGCTCCTGCCCTTTCATCACGAGGAACTGATGGATCTGCCTGAAACCCAGATGTGGGTACGAAGTTTTAAAAGAAACTGGTGAACAGCAATGAGTTTATGAATGAACGGGATTATCCTCTCACGTTCAAACAAGAACCCTAAAGGAACAAAAGATGAAACCGCTGAAGGAAGTTCTCATTGAGAACCGCTCTGGTACTGGAGGACAGGAGAGTGGCAAATACACCACCAACTTTTTGAAGCGGTCCCAGGGCTGTCTATGGAGCCAGAAGAGCGGCGCTTTCTTGTCCATACTGATAAAATAGCTAGAAATTATAATAAAAAACAGCTGAATGGAATAGCGATGCTAGGCCAGGTGGGAAAACGTGACGTTGCAGAACAATGTAGGAAATTTCGATGGTAGATCTTATTGGAGAAAGTGATTTTATTTTAAATTAAAACACCCTCTCACACTTACAGCCACGGGCAGGTACCAAGGTGGGTGTCCACGCGGTCTGGCCAGTAGCTCGGTGCCAGGACATCGGTATCCAGGCAGCTTGTCCAGTGTTGTTTGCTGTGACACAGAGGGTGACACCAGCTTCCAAATCCTCCTCACATCTCCTGGGCGGTTCTGACTTCGACAACGACCTATCGGCTTTGAAAGTACATTTTCATGCCCTTTAGGAGCTGACAGGTTGATCTTTTTGTCTGTCCATCCTTCCCTCCTTGTGTGAAGCATCTGGAATTACGACCCTGTCCCTTCTCGTCTGGGCGTCTTGTGACTCCTACCTTATCTTCCCAACATCATCTCTGAAAGGCTTGAGTTTTCATTTTAAGCTGTTGCCTTTTCTTTAGGCTGTCATTAGTCTCCTGAGCTGGAAGTCCTCAGTAGCTGCAAACAGATGTGCTGGGATCTCCATGACTTGGTAATCTCAGTGCCATCGACCCCTGCCATGCTCCTGCCGCTTGTTTCTTCTGCTGCTCCCATGGCTGCCCGCTGTCTCTCCAGACCGGTCTTCTCTTTTCTATTACGATTCTCTACAACCAAAGAAAAGCCTCTGCCGAGTCAGTCAAGACAAGACCTGCCTCAAATCCAGTACCATTTACCAAAGGAATTGGTGTCCCTGTAAAAAGGGATCTATGGTCAATCATCTACACTGAGTCACAGACCAGCCGGGGTTGGAAGGGACCTCTGGGTGCTGCACCTGGGGGGCAATAACCCCCTGCACCAGGACAGGTTGGGGGTGACCTGCTGGAGAGCAGCTCGGTGCAAAGAGACCTGGGAGTCCTGGGGGACAACAGGGTGCCCATGAGCCAGCGATGTGCCCTGGTGGCCAAGAAGGCCAATGGCATCCCGGGGTCCATCAAGAACGTGGCCAGCAGGTGGAGGGAGGTCATTCTCCCCCTCTGCTCTGCCCTGGGGAGGCCACAGCTGGAGCACTGGGTCCAGTTCTGGGACCTCGTCATTTTGTCATCAGCAAACTGTCCGTGTGTCTAACACAGATGTTAAACAGCACCGGTCCCAGTACCGGCCCCTGAGGAATGCCACTCGTCACTGCTAGCCGCTTGGACATCGAGCTGTTGACTGCAACTCCTTGAGTGCGACCATCCAGCCAGTTCCTTAGTCACCGAGTGGTGGAAGGCAGGCCAGCATCTGCCAGCTCCCTCAGCGCTTGTCAGGGCATCCCATCGGGGCCCATGGATTTGCGGGTGTCGAGTTTGCCTAACTGAGCTCGAACCCGATTCTCTTCAACCGAGGGAGAGTCTTCCTTTCTCCAGACTTTTTCTCTTACCCCCAGGCTCTGGGGTTCCTGAGGGCTGGCCTTAGCAGTAAAGACTGAAGCAAAGAAGGCATTCAGTAACTCCGCCTTCTCTGTATCCTCCGTCTCCAGGGCACCCACCTCATTCAGCAGCGGGCCCACATTTTCCCTACTCTTCCTTTTACTGCTGATGTACTTGAAGAAGCCTTTCTTATTGTCTTTGACATCCCTTGCCAGGTTTAATATTAAGAGGGCCTTAGCCTTCCTTGTTGCATCGCTGCATACTCTGACAACATTCCTATACTCCTCCCAAGTGGCCAGTCCCTTTTTCCACATCCTGTAAACTTCCTTCTTCCATTTGAGTTTTTCCAGAAGCTCCTTGCTCATCCGTGCAGGTCTCCTGCCTCCTTTGCTTGATTTCTCACTCACAGGGATGCACCGATCTTGAGCTTGGAGGAAGCAGTGCTTGAATACCAGCCAGCTCTCTTTCACCCCCCTTCCTTCTAGAGCCTGAGCTCATGGGATTCCTCCAAGCAGGTCTTTGAAGAGGCCAAAGGCAGCTCTCCTGAAGCCCGGGGCTGTAATCCTAATTATTGCCCTGCTTCTTCCACGCGGGATCCCGAACTCCACCATCTCATGGTCACTGCAGCCAAGACTGCCGCCAGCCTTCGTATCCCCAACCAGTCCTTTGTTTGTCAGCTCCAGGTCCAGCAGTGCACCTCTCCTCGTTGGCTCCTCCACCACCTGTGTCAGTTTGCCAGTGGCACAGCTCTCACGAAAATTGAAAAATGCTCCAGAAGGTTCTTGGAACACCAAATAACTGAGCAATAAAACAAATTATGAAATTCAGAGTAGATGAATGAAAGCCTTTGTGTTTCCACGCACACTAAGGAGCCCTGAATAAGCTGCTACGTTCCAAGAGATCAGCAAATTTAGTAGATCAGTCCCCCAAAATATCAGCTCAATAGTGAAAAGCCCTGGAATATAAGAAATTATTAGGGAGGCACAGACAGCAAAACAAAAACCATCAACACGATGTAATGACATTTTAATCAGTATAGTGCTTCTGGGGCATCCATCTGAAAAAGATTATGGTAGAACTAGAAAGTTATGGTGAATGGCAAGAAAAATGGTCAAAAGTTTGAGATAGTTTCTGTTCAGAGGACGCCTACACAGAATTTCCCAGTCTAGGAAAAGAAAGACTGAAGATTAAGATGAAAAAAGTCTACAGAATCCTTTTTTGCTTGGACATGGTGACTTGAGAACCGGTTACACTCACCTCAAAAAGTTAACAGAAAAATATAACAAAGGAAAAAAACCCAAGGGGTATTAAACATAAAGATACCATATCTTTTTCAGAGTTATTGTAGCTGGAAAATGAAAAATACCAGTGAAGTCTCATGTTTGATCATTATTGGGTTTGTACTCTTTTCTAGGCATCCACTATTGGTCTCCATCCTGATTTCCTCCCCCCTGCTGGTCTCTGCTGGAGACACGATGATGGGCTGGATGGATCTTCAACTAATCCAGCACCATCTACTACTGCTTTTACATCTTGTTTTTGAGAGCAGTGCCATCTCCCTTCCCATTTGCCAGAAGCTCTCTTCGGACTGCCCTGGACCTGCTCTGTGCCTCCCACATCCACAGGAGGAGGACGGGTAGGGCTTTGCCAAACTCAGCCGCCCGCTGCCGACGGAGCCATTGGAAATCGGTCACAATTTGTCCGCTCCAATCACACAACCGTAGGAAATTCAGGGTCACCGCCGCGCTGTCCAAAACAGTTCCAAAGCTGAATCTGCACATTCCTGATGACAAGTATCTGCAGATTGACTCATTTTCTAGTATTTCTGCACACCTCCAGCCCCAGCAGCTGACTGCTGGCTTGCCAGGAAGAGACTGGACCTGATGGACTCTAAGGGTGCCCAGCTTCCAGGTGGCCTCTCAGGCTAAACAGCCGGGACAGACCTCTGTCAAGATTCGTGTCCTCGTACATAAATGCCGGTGCCACGGTGGGTTGTCCTCTAGCTGAAAAGTGACACCTTTGCACATGGATAGTTCTGTCCAGATACTCCAAGTCACCAGCTCAGGCTGATGTTGGCAACTGGCCCAGTATTGTCTTTGCCTCCCAATCTGTTCTGCCCAGCACTCACTGCCACCTTTGCTCTTTGGACCCAGAAACTTCTAAAAGTAAATTTCCACTGACTCTTCCTAAATCTTCGCGTGAAAGTAATAGTTTTAATTCATTGCCTAAATCCACGGTTTTCACATTGCTAGGTGCTTAACAGAGCAAGCATGGCATGTAACTGTTCTTCTGTCACAAAGGAATTCTTAACAGATCGGAGGAGCTCAAGGATGAACAGTGCAGAAACCCAGAATCTGTGCTACAGATAGTGTGTCTGGATGAGGAGCAGTTCCAGCAGCCTGCGAGGTCCTCGGCCGTTGGGAGTCCCTTTGCTCCTGCTGTTGGCACAACTTTCCTACGTCAGCGCACCAAGTGGCTCCTCCTGGCTCTCGGTGATCCTTTCAACTTTGCATTGGTGTTGTTCCAAGGGAGACAGATAACGCTCTTCCACAGATGGCTTGGCTTTGTCTTTCTGAGTTGCACCAAGTGTTTTCCATTACTAGCTTGCGAGGAAATTGTCCATTCACTTGTTTCCACCAAATCCTACTGGTCACATTTCTTCAGAACCTTGCAGTGAGGATTCTCTTCTGAATTTTCAGTATCTTATCGTTGTCTCTAGAGAAAACTCAGGCTAACGGACCACTTTGCTAGGGTAAAAGGTTCTGGAAGGAGGTGGTGTGTCGTAGAACGTCAAACCCGGAATCCTCCCAGCGGAAGGAGAGGGTAAGTGAACTCAGCTTTGTTCATTTCTTTGGAGATCGTTGGAAAATAAAGACTTTTGTTAGAAGACAGTTAGGATTGGCAAGTGGCGGCTGTTGGAAGAGTATCGCAACAAATGACTGCAGCAACAGATACAAGACACAAGGCTGCTTCTATCTCCTGACTGCTGTCCCATCATATTGGGTCTGTCTGGGATGGAGTTAATCTTCTTCACGGCAGCCCACGCAGTGCCGTGGTTTGGATTTGTGAGGGGGACAGCACTGGCAGCACACCAGTGTTTTGGCTGTTGCTGAACAACGCGTGCACGACATCAAGGCTTTCTCTTTTTCTCACTCCGTACCCCTCCCAGCAAGCAGACTGGGCAGGGACAAGAAGTTGGGAACAGACGTAGCCAGCACAGTGGCCCCAAACTGATCTAAGGGCTATTCCACACCATATGACGTCATGCTCAGCAAATAAAAGCGTAATGAAAGGAGGAGGGTGGAAGGACGTTTACGGTTACAGTATTTGTCTTCCCAAGTAAACATTATGCACGCTGAGACCCAGGAAATGGCTAAACATCTGCCTGCTGATGGGACGCAGTAATTAAATTCCTTGTTTCGCTTGGCCTGCACGCCGCTTTTGCTTAACCTGTTAAACTGTCTTCATCTCAGTTCACAGATCTTACCTGCCTTCCATTTGCTCCCCATCCTGCAGGAGAGGGGAGCGAGCGAGCAGCTGGGTGGGCGCTTGGCAGTTGGCCCGGGTCAACCCATCACACCCACATACGTGGTACAGGGAACATTCCCGCTTTCCACACAAAACAATTGCCTCGTCACTACTGCTTATATTTGACAGGCAGGCTTGGCCAAACTTACGCTTCTTCCGCGCTTTCTGGGACAAGCACCGATGAGATGCAAACGGACATTTTCCACACCGGTACATTGGCGGCTCAAAAAAGCCATCTCCCACAAATTATCCTCTTTGATTTTCACATTTAACAATGAAGCACACGCAACATCTGTGCACAGCTGCTCCATGAGCAACTCGGCCTCGCTGTCAGGCTCCAGGATGCAGGCCACTGGTCCAAGCAGCACCGTCCTTTCCTGAGGTGCTTGGCTGTCTTGCATGTGCTCCTCGCTCTGGGATGCTTGGGCTGCATGATAACATAGGTCACGAGGCCCAATTCATTCACATAGGTCACGAGGCCCAATTCATTCACATCTTTCTCTCCGCTGTGCATCAGCCCTTCGTTATGTCTGTTTCCCTATGCTAAACTATGGGATTTCTGCCCCAAAACACTCTCCATACACAGTGAACCCACGGATGCCCATGGTAACATCACCCTTGCTTGCTTGCGCCATCACAGGCACTTGCCTCTTACACGGTAATCTCAATCATTAAAGAGTTTAGTTCCATTATACACCTTCCTTCTTCACCCACCACTGCGTGTGTGCTGTATCACCTTCTCCTACACCTGGTCTACCTCAAGCTCTTCAGAGAAGTGACCATCTTCTTCTTCGCTTTTATAAGGCTGTCCTGCCTCTCTAATCCACTTGAGTTATTCACGCTGTCAAGATGCATATCAATAAGGAACACAGGACTGATACAGTCTACCAGGCTCTCCAAAACAACATCCATTCCCAAAACCCTATAGATAAACCAGGCATCCATATGATAACAGAGAAAAACCTTGCGGATGAAAATTTGATTAAAATACAGAAAATAAGAATAGTATCAAATAGTCTCCCGTGAACAGGAATCAGCGATGGAGTTCTAGAGGGATCAGAGATGTTGAATATAACCGTAAGCGGACAAGAAAAAAAACAATGACAAATTATGCTGGCAAAACAGTTATTCATGGCTGTAACAATAATGACTGAAGAACTCCAGAAGAGCCTTACAGGATTCGATGACACGGACAACAGAGGGTAGTGAGAGGCGTCCATACAACACATGACAGAATATGCTGCGAAAATACACTACAAAGAGCTATAAAAATTGCAATGGCAAAGACAGTCTGAGCGCATATTCTCTCCTACAACGCAAAACGAAGGTAGCATCAAATGGAAGTAGCAAGAGGCATATTCAAATAATGACTGAACAAATCAATGGAAAAGATACTCATCAAGAAGTATGAACAATATCACCCCTGGATAAAGAAATAGGCTTTTTTTTTTTGCTTCAACAAGTTAATATTCAACATATTTCTGTTTAAAAAAAAACACCACACCTCCCCTCTCCAAAAATAATCCCACAACCAAACTTCAACATTCCACAGCTGGCAAAGGCCTTATAAAGGCTCACCACAACAACAGTAAGAGACACGTATCTAGAGAACTGTCAGCAGGGGTTTCCACTGCTTCCGTCTTCACATCCGTAAGAGGTTTTGTACAAATATCTGCACTATTACTGCCTAACGTCTAACTCCCAGATCACTTAAGTAGCATTTATTAAACACTGACCATTGACCTTTTATGACAATTCTCAGGAATTCACACACAAAAAAAGTTCTCAGGAATTCACAAAAGTTGTCATGCACTATAAAACATTAGGAAAACAAAAAAAATACCTACAATTGGGGTTTGCAATTTACATTCTGTTTCTAAGAGACAGGCCACGGAATTCCAAAGCGGGAAAGTTTAGTTGCTAGGACTAATACAGAAACCCCTCAATTCAAAATATAGAGAATACACTAATAAAGATGCCCATCTTCTGCGTTCTTTGATACATACAATGTCCAGAAGCAGAATGTGATGGTCCAAGTCTTTTATTTCTCGTATTTAACAAGAAACCTATTCTCTTCTAAAGACACACAAACTGTAAATCTCATTAAGATCTTCATCTACCAGAAAGATTCACGTTCATTTAAACAAGGAATTTCTTCTTGGAAGTCCCTGAAAGGAAGAGGAACATGGTCCCGATCACCAGCTTCAGTATTTCAGCTTTGCTGCATTTTTCTACGCATCTCTTCAAGCGCTGCTTCTCGTTCTCTTAAGAGCTGTTTAAGTCGTTTTATTTTTTCATCCCGTATTGTTTCATCCAGGTCTGGGGGAGTCCAAGGGAAAACATCATCTCTGAAAGAACCTTCAAGAACTGAAGTACCGTCTTCACAAGATACTAAAACTGGAATATTTGAGTCTGTAATGTTAGTATATTGAGAGTCTGCGTCTTGCTCGGAGTCCCTCTGCACAGACGATGTAACGCAGTCTGTGGAAAGACTTTGCTGCAGTAAGACTGGTGGAGGTGAAACACTTCTGTTAGGCGCGCTGGAACTTGAGCTGGTATTTTCTGAACTTGGACTTGTGGTTGATCTGACTGACGTTTTCCTTCTCTTTCCACCATCTGACAGTGGTGAAGATTTTATTTTTCTTTTCTTAGTCAAATCCTCTTCCAGATCCACAATTATCTGTACAGTCAAGACACATACAAAATATACTTTGGTTAAACTGGGCATCGTTCTACATCGTAACATCACAGTTCACTGAGCGCAAATTACAAGCGATTTGTTGCAAGCTTCTTAGAATTACTCTATGGAAGATGATTCTTTTAGCAATTTGAGCAAACATGCTTCCGTGTTCAATATTTTTCTAGCAAAGATTCCCAGTTAACAATTCCAGAACGCGGAATTGCTTCCTTAGTCAAAAGTGCACTTCTGCCTTTCCTGTGCATACCTGTTGCTGCTTAAGTTCTTTAACTGGAGCGTAAGACAAAAACTTTCTAACTTGATGGGAAAATTCGAAAGGGAAGAATTCTTCATGCTTACATTTCCAAAACGCTCCAACATTAGGAATGATGTCCACTATGAGACTGCATTCCTCCCAGCTGCTTTCTTATTTAAATGTTAATATACTCTACGAAGAGCCACCAGTAGATCTGCTCAAAGCCGGGCTCTTAACACAGAATTTACAAAGCCTGAGAAAGCCTTTGACTGGGTAGAATCACACAAAAGATTTAGAACATTATGGCTGAAGAGAACTACTTTGGATGGACAAAATCATTTTAACGCATGAAGATGGAAGTCCTTACCTTGAGGGAACCTTTCCAGAAGCCCCCAAGCAAGTTCCTAGCCAATGACAAACGACTAAGCTTATAAAGACATTTGTAAGTCTAGAGATTAGACACGTACACAGGTAAATTTCTTTTAACAAAACCACACATGACTAAGTGGATACCTTTCTTTGGAAGTCAGCCACACCTAGTCATGTACGTGTCTGAAGCGCCTTGACTGGCACTTGACTGATTTCAAACTCAAGGGTAAAGCCTCACAAGAAATTCTTCTTCTATTATTCTGATTATATCCATTCACTACTGGATAAACATAATTGTTTGCAGAAGGCTAAATATAACTCAGGATACAGAGGTGTGGTTTCTGTTCCAATAAAGACTATCCCTTTGACTGTTCAGCCACCACCAGAGGGTCTGGTCTTTTTCAAAGCATTTGTTCTTCAAATTTCCTCCAGTGGAACCCAAAACGAGGATAAAAATTCTTAGATGGTACTCAAGTCGTACGGAAATCACACGACTCTGTTGTGGCACACAAACAAGTTCTAGGAACAATTCTCATGGGCACCATAACAATTACTGACTTGCCCTGATGAATCCAGAGGTGGGAGGGTCCAAACAAACATGCAGCTCTGTATTGGCCATACACACGCTGCTTCTGAATGTGCTGTAGTACACTTTTTAGCACTGAAAAATGTCAAGATACCTTTTCCTCTTCAACACATTCCTGATGTTGATCCGTTATTTTCACATCTAACGATGATGAACTCCAAGAATAATTTGCCCTTGTCAACCTGTTACTGGAACGAACCCTTTCTTCTGGTTTCTCATAGGAGCTCCTTAATGGTATTTTCTTAAGGTATACTCTCTCCTCCTTAGTGAGACCAAATTTTTTCCTTATTTTCAAGTACTCTTTCCAATGTGGCTTCTCTTGGTGTTTGATTTGAATAACCTTTCCCGGTGAATCCATCTTTTCATATTGGATCTGAAATATAGAAACAGTGAGAGAGCCATGAATCACGCTCACTCTGTCCCTCCCCACACATATAAACTAAAAATTAGTTACTAGAAAGACAGTTGAACATTCGTTTTGTCTGCCATTCTGCAAGAGTTACATTTAAGACCTTAACTGGTAAGCCAATTTTGAGAAATTATATACATATTATCATAGGTCTAACACTCTCGTTAGTTATTTAATACCCCAAGTACGTCGTGGAACATCCAGAAAATGCACAGTCCGACTACTAAACCACAGAAGAAAAAGAAGCAACAAGGGAATCACCCGCTCTAAAGCTTCACAGTAACAAAGGAATATGACTGAAGATCAGACAGTGTCTTGACAGTGTCACTTTCGGACTGTTGAATGCATTTCGTATTTGCATTGTGGTTGATAACAGTAACAAAGCACTATCAGCCACCTCTCGTCTCTAACGTCACTGTAACCTGAGCTGTTTCTGATCTTCAAGTCCAATGTCACATCACTACATCTGGCAAACCATGGCCTTGCAAATGTATGGACTAAAAGCGGCAAACATTTGATATGCTATTTTTCACAGAGGTTAAAGCAAATGAGAACGCTAACACCTGGCATCACACAGCACTGAAGGAAAAAAAAAAAAAAAAAAGGTCTATTTTAACCATTTTTCAGGTGAGGAATAATGAAAAAACAGGCCCTACAGTCTGCTGCAATGATTAAACGTCTAAAATTTGCACAAATATGTTTAGCTGGCATTTCTTTTCTGTCAACACAAGCAAGTATAAACTAGCTTCAGAATGATTTTTTTTATCTGGAGGCAAATTCATTCTGGCCTGTTGAGCAACTGAAAACTTGACCTACAATCCTTCACAGATAAAGAGTTTGTGGGATTTGAGGTCAAGGACTTTTTATGTATTTTCAACACTACAACCTTAAAAGAACCTGCAGGTCCAGCATGAACGGGGAAAGCCATTAAAGATCTCAGGATTTTCTTCTGCCTGACATGAAACCATGAGTCAAAGGAGGTGGATCCCTCCCCATCACAGCATGCAAGGTCAGAAACACAGCTCCTGCCTTTGCCTGGCTGAGCTAGCGGAGACTGGAGCTGACTCAGGGCAACACCAGGGTTCGTCTCCGGATGCCAAACCCTGCTCTTCCACCTTGTCTTCCTCTTGGGTAGCTACAAACTTCTCCACCTCACACCACACCTACAACACAGTCAAGGGCTGTGCCATGAGAACATGGCATCGACACTAGAGAGCAGACAGCTCCCAGAGCTCAAACAACGAACAACCTACCTATCGTTTCAGTTGTTACCTACAATTTATCTTCTGAGGAACTAAAAAGACATCTTTTCCCTGCCCTTTTCTTTTCTTTATGCGTTTTCTGACTTGCGTAGTGCGATCTTATTGGGGGGAAAAAAAAAAAAATCATTTATTGAACAGAACCGCCCTTTAGACCAGCATTTCCAGTGACAGGATGCCCGGTTACAAAAATCTGTGAACTTATTAACAGCCATTTTATTCGAATAGAACCAGGACCATATAACAATTTAGCAGAGACTGAGATAGGGATGTTTATTGGAGAGAGTTACCTTTTGACAGTCTTCACTGAAAGCACACTCTTGCTTAGACTGAGGTAAAACAGCACTTGCTGCTTTGGGGGAATGAATCTTTTCTTTGCCATTTTGGCACACATTTTCCTGTGCCCCTACTGCTGTAACAGGGGTCACTCCGCTTGAAATGCTCTCGGTGACGGGCAAACTCTTTCTCTGGTTTACAGTGGAATTCTGCTGATTAGCATTTGGTGTCACCGGAGCTGCAGGTGCAGATTTTAAGTCATTTCTTAAGCCAGTTGGTGAAGAAGTTTTTGCGTTTGTACATGTTTTTGGATCTTTCTGAGACAGCACCATTCCTTTGCTTTTTGACAGTACCAGATTCACTACTTTATTGGTTATTTTATTGACCGCGGTAGAATCAATTAGCTTGGATGTCTCCTTTTTAAGTGAAGCGTCAGAAGAAGAAGATGCTTGTTTGTCAGCTTGGGCTGTCAGAACATCAGAGCCTCTTTTCGTCAACAAATAGACTTTCCCATTGTACATGACCAGAGCATTATCTTTAAAAGGTGTGATTTTTGTTTGGCTTCCACCAGGACCACTAGAACAGAGCGGTAAAATATTTGCGGAGTTAACTTCTACATTCTTCATGTCTGAGAAAGTTTTCAAGATCTTGGAGGCCACGTTATTTGATGACTTGACAGGAATAATGCAAGGTGCTGATGACTGTGGACTTTCTTGCACAATCCATTTCATTGGACTTCGCTGGTGCTGCTGACCGTCAGATGTTGGTGTCTCAGGAGAAGAACTATTTCCCTTTTGTGTAGCTGTCATTATTAATGTTTTTGAAACTTCTGTGGCAGGCTTTGGGCAAATGGGTTGCAAACACTTGGGAAGTACTGTTTTCACTGTGTTCACTGGTGACACGTAAATAACAGTTGGCATTTTCGTACTGTCAGCTCCTGCGGACACATTTGTTGCTGCAGTCGTAAGTATTTTTTGCTGTATTGCAGGTGGTAAAAAAGAAGCTGGGACAGATTTCACTTCCGCATCAGCTGGTATCTGGAGGTGGTGGTCAGAGGGCAGCATAGGAGACTTCATAGCGACTGGAAGACTTGTTGTGTTTACCAACATGTATGCAGTGTTACTCTGGTTAGATGAACTCGTTACAGCAACGTTCTGCAAAGACAGTCTATCAACTGAAACACAACTGCCCTGGACGTTAGCAGCTGATTTGGGAATCGAGCCTTCTTTTTCAGACCCTGCCCTAACGCTTTCCTGTTTGTCTAATGTCCTTGTAAGAATAATCTTTCCAGAATTAGGAGACTGAAAAACAGGTATCTTAACAGATGAAGGTGCAGTAGTATTGGCAAGCTGTGTCTTAAAAGTAAGATGGACTGGACTAGGAATATTCGCCTTAGAATTATTTGGCATGGCTGAAGACTGAACTACTGGCACAAAGCTTCCAGAAGATTTAGAAATTGGAAGTAATTTCAGAAGGTTTTTTCCATCTGGTCCCGTCGTCTGAACTACGCGGTACACACAGCCTGCAATGCTTAACAAAACAAAGAAAAGAGAAAAGAAAAAGAAAAACGAAAGATAGCATAAGTGAACACAGCATAGATATTTTAATTAATGTGCATCAGTGAATTGTATACCCAGCACTGCTACACCTTAGAAGCAGATTAACTACTGAAAAATGCCAGATCTAATCTTCAGGAACTTCCCTGGCAAAAATCACACTGATCTACTTAGTGCACGTTGTGGGTTTGCGTTTCAGAATACCACAGACTATCTGAAAATAATGCCCAACTTTTACACCACAGAGTAGCAAGAAATGGCATCCTTTTCAGATAAAAATAAGCTAAAAGACCCTAGAAAACACCTTACATTATCCTCCTCTTCTACTCGCAGGCCCTTTCATTCTGAAAAAGAAAAGCATCACCTCCAGGTTTCACGGAGAAGCATGTTTTTTGCTTTCCCATCTCCCTGTTACTGTTAATAACCCTACTTAGTGCTACAAAGTAAGAATCTCAAGAAAGCTTCAGGGAAGTGCAGGTAGATTAGTTGCGTGGCAAGATGGAAGCAGAAATTACTTCAGACACATGCGCACAAAAAAGAAATTAAGATGCAGAATACATTTACTTTGTGGAAGAGGATGCAGGGTGACCACCTCTCATGCCTACATCTCACATGCCCGCTCACTCTTTAGGTAGATATAGACTACAAAGGTGGCCATCTTCAAAGAGATGGAAAAAAAGAACAACCTCAAATGCTATAAAGGTACGTACATTTATGAGAACAGAAGTCTAAGTCTAGTAAGGAGAAGACTTCAAAAACGAGGAGGAATACATGGAAACAGCACCAGTGAAATCTGAAGAGTAAATACAGATTTTTTGCAGATGAAGACAGGAACTCAAAGCAGCAAACAAACAGACAGAACCTGGTCAGACCAAAAGTTAGTTGCGACTGCTTCAAATGCCAAGATTTTTCAAGTCCATTGCAAGACAGAGAATCTTTCCCTCTTCAAGAGTTTGCCCAAATGGAGGCATCTTCCCCAAAGAACTCTTGGACTCTCAGAAGAACAATCTAATGCCCCAAGCACCGCAGAAGCAACATGGCATGTCGAGACACATATGATCCAAACAGAGTTTCCCTCACTAGTAAAGAAGAGACCACGTGAACGGAAAGTAGGTTTCATGGTCACGACATCAGATCCAGAGTGATTAAAAGGCAAAGCTGCCAACTGCACTTTCAGTCACCAAGAGCATTCTAGCTTTGTCCCATTGGCTTTCTACATCAATAAATGCATTGAGAACACGGACGTGAGAGTATTTCCCAGTCCAGATGACATCAGTACTGTGTTCTGTTTATTGTCAAGTAGTTTTGAAACACTGGCATTTTTTTCTGGCTCAGTGAGTTACAGTTTGGGCTTCCAACTCAGGCTTGGAACAGAGTGGCTAGGAGATATCATTCATGCGTTCCACCGTTGTATCTGCTCAAGAAGTCAGTCAAGACATTGCCTTTTCCCATCAAGTGAGAAGTCACAAGGATGCTCTTCACTCCCAGAGTTGGACAGTTCCTGAGTCTGAGGGGTCACGTTCCCCTTGGTGGTCAACATAAATGACCATGTCGGCTGTCTAAAACGTAAGGGCTTTAGACACACAGAACTTCCCTCACTGTAATCTTAGAATTAACTCCCACATCCCATATTTTGGTACAATGCCTCATTTCTAGGCATACCATGCGAAAAAGCAGACATTTACAGGATTTATCAGTGCAGTGGGCAGGAAATTCTGCAACACTTTTGTTTTAAAAATAACGTACTGAAAATTAAAACATGAGCAATATACCATGTGGTTCCTAGTGGAAGCTGCCATCAGAGGTTTTAGTAGTAAAATGGAGCTGGATGTTTTGGAATCAGAAATTATACTTGAGAAGGACTAGCACTGAAGGGTAATGATCTTACGGAAATATTTTTGCTTAAACAAAGAGCAACTAGAAATATTTGTATGTTTGAACTTAATTAAAGCAGAAAAGACTCGCTTTTGGAGCCCCTTTGAACCTCCCAACGCTACTGATAACGCAGAATGAGGAAGAGCAGCACAGAACTCCTGGACAGCCCCTGAATCTGTGCTGGGCTTTGAATCTCCCAATGCGTCTTTAATCATCCCGTGATCTACGGTCTCCACTTCTATTCTATACAGTCTCAACTTTTATTCTCTTCTATTGATAATAACTAATATTCTGAAGGCAAATTCAGAAGGAAGTTTTCAGCAAGTTCCACAGACACGGAACTGCTGAACCACTACAGCTTTTACAGAGCAAACGGGCACTTACCTCTGCTCAAACTAACTAGCACTGCAAATAGGCATCAAAGGGCAGAAGAAACCTCCAAAGAGGCAACGCTCCTCCACCTGTCAAAGCAAGGGGATACTGCTAACTTTTGGGCAAGAGGAGGGGGAGCAGATCAGAGAGAGAGGAAGCAAGAAAAACCGAGGGAAAGAGAGAGATCAGAGAGAAGATGCATTTGCATGAATATTTTCTTCAGCAGCAACAGTGGTTTCCGGTGCTCACCTCCACTCTTCTCGTTTCCACTTTGAGTCACTGTTCACCACCCTTACGATGGGCTTAAAAAAAAATGGTTTTGACACTGTGCTACAAACAGGATCGTTTAAGTAGGCTGAGGAAGAATCCTCCTTTAAAAAAAAATCCATTTTGTCTGAACTCCAGGTCGTTCTGCTTCTCATGATTGCAGAAGACAACCACAGCTTTTTATCTTCACGCTCCATGCAAAAAGAGCAAGAAACTCCAAAATTACAGTTTTCTGGAAAATAACATTCTTTTACTTGATACAAGTAGCAGGTACTTACAGGATTGCAGAATTACAAAAAGCTAAAAGATAGACAAGAAAGAAGGAAAGGAAATGTCCAGACAAGATATTGAGAAGTTGTATTCATAGATATTTACCCAAACGTCGATGAAAGAGGAAGGAAAGATGTCATTGTCAAAGTTTTTAGATGTTTTTCCTATTTCAGATATAAGTTGAAAATGCTTCACCATATATATCTCACATCACTAAAGATTCTTCCAGGTGATATAAAGAAATAACCAGGACTGACATTTCATGTTACCAAAATAAAACTAAGCAATTTCCCCTTTTTCATACATTATTGAGTGATGAAGAGGAGAGCTAGAAGCTATTTTAATTCACTCTGCAGCCCATTATTTCTTTAAAGAATATGTTTTAAGAATTCCTTACGCCGAGTGATACCATCCGTATCCCCCTTTAAAAGGGTCAGATTAATTTAGTTTAAGAACAGATTAATTTCTTTTCCTAAAAGAAATAGTAATAGGAATTCTGTAAATCATGCCAAGTTGTACTTGGGGATTTTTCCCATAATTACTGCAGTAGAGTTTTCTTTCTCTTCTTCATCCTCCTTCACTTCCCTACCCCACAAATATAAACCTCCTCAAATCTCATATATTAACACTTAGAAATAATTCTTCTGTTATGATACTTTAGCGTGGCCCAAGGCCTGACTATAAGGGAGACCCGTGAACACAACTTGAGGACAATAAGCTCATGGGGAAAAAAAAAAAAAGTAAAAAAAGTGGTGGATTGGTAGAAATCTTGTCTAATGTCAGCATAGAAACTACCAAATTCAGGCAGTCAGCTTTCTTTAAAAAACAATAAAATTCTGTGACATTCACAGAGGGAACTGTCAACTAGATGACATTTTTCTTCACCAAAAAAGGTCATTATTTCTGCAGGTAATTAGTCTGCATGGCAATATTGAAAGCTTCACAGTCAACAGTGGAAACGGCATTAAGCAAGCTATGAAAGCAGATCTAACAGAAACAGGAAAAATATTTGTTTGTTTATTTATTTATTTATATCTATCAAGCTGGAGAAATAAAAAGAATACCCTACGTTTCCCTCAGCTGAAGCCGAATTCCTGTTCTCTTCACTTATATAATCAGGCACGGCAATGTTATTGTCTAAGGTTCTCATCCCCTATTGGTTATTACTCTTACTAAGCAGCAACGCCAAATAACAAGATACCGAGTATTTAAAAATTCATCTTTTGTCCCTAATTTTTGCATTAACAAACTTATCCACAGAATACTTTCAGTAAATAAAACCATTCGCCAAACCCATGGCAACCATCAGGGCATCCCAACACATTATTGCAACAGAAATCGTGATCGTGCCATCTAAAAAATGTATCAGCGGAGATAAAAAAGGCAGAAAGACTTGCTCAAACTTCAATTATACTTCAAAGATGTCAGGAGAAACATTCTTTTTCGGCAGACGCAAGCTATATTGCGTTTTAGTCTGTCTTTACTCCCAGCTATTACTTTAGAGATGACTTTCATCTTCTATGAATATGAATAAATCAAACAGGGACTACAAGCCACTACAAACTTCAGAGAACCGACTTCATTTATTTTAATGGATTAAGTTGAATCCAGAAAGCGGCAAAATAACATTTATTATAAATTGGAAGCATGCACCTAAGGACAAAGCAAAATTAATTGACTGTAGTCTATGTTTATTTTATGTAGCCGTATCCCATCCATGCATTAGCTAAATATTGCAACAGAATATTCTTCGTTGTTATTACTTGAAGGAAATCTAGAAATTTATGTGCAGTTTGCATACAAAGCTAGGAATCCTGTCCAGAACTTAGGTCCAAGCCATTCCTAATGGCTTCGGGTTTTATCATAATCCCAAAAGCTTTCAACAATGGCAGAAAAAACAATTTCTGTTTGACAATAATTTTCTATGGAAAACACTTTCAATATTCCATTACAGAATATTCTTTGGAGTACAGATAATTATTCTAGGATACGCTAGCTGCTGGGAAATGGTCCCCGGGCTTTATTAAAAACCACAGGTCTAGCAATCAATGACCTCATTCAGTCACAAAACCGTTGGCAGAATTGCAGAGAAGCTCAACAGCACCAAAGCTACATCCCGCAGCCATCAGCGAACTCCCGAGAGACGAGCAAAATGCATCCGGAGCCGAACCACAACTGCAGCAGTTGGCCCCTGCTGGGCTCTGGCCAGTTTAACGCAGGAATGTAAACACGGAGCCTTGGGCAGTCTAGAAATTTGCCTTGGTGGGATCAGAGCTGGCACCGCCTGGCTCACACCGGGTTTGCTGTTGTGTTTGGATTAACAGGTCGGTGTAAAGCCATTCTACCGCTGTAAAAAGTTGGGTCCCTGTATTTTAGAACGATGGAACGGTCTAAGTTGGAAGGGACCTTTAAGATCACGGAGTCCAAACAATCCAGCCCCACATCTTTCTTCCTTCTCCCCATTTCCTGGCGCCACCCGAACGGCGCCGTGACGAAACCACAACCCCCAGACGGTGAAGGAACGAGCGCCGTCGAGCCTGGCGAGCGCATGGCGTGCCGGGGCGGAGGTGTGAAGGGCGGGAGGCGGAGGAACCGCGGCCCGCCCTCCGCCCGCTCCCCCCCACCCAACGCCCCCAACACCGGCGCCACCCCCGCCCCGGATGGCGGCCGCCGCCTCGCACCCCGCCGGGCGGGCGGCGGGACCGTACCTGGCGGGTCTCTCCTGGCTGGGCTGCCGAGCTGCCCCGGAGAACAGCAGTGCCGGGGCTGCGGAGGGCGCTGCTCGCCTACCTCGGCCCGAGGCCGGGAGGGGGCGAGCGCCGGGCCGGCCCTCGCCGCTCCGCACCGCGCCGCCCGCCGCCCGGTACTCACAACTGCGTGGCGCTGCCCGGCCGCTCCTCTCGGCTCTGCGGGGCCCCCAGCGGGCGGATGGACATGGCGCGGCGCCGGCGGCGGTGGGAGAGGCCGGGCTGCCCCGCACCGGCGGCAGAGAACGGCCGCTGCGGGCGGGGCGGGGCGGGGCGCGGCGGGGCGCGGTGCTCGTCACTTCCGGCCGCCCCACCTCTCCGCCCTGCCGCCCAGCCAATCGGCGGCCACTTCCGCCCCGCCTACTTCCGGCGGAGGGAGGAAGTGGAGCGGGGCGCCGCCGGGCGGCCGCGAACGGCGAAACGAGGAGCGGCGGCGCTTCCGGCCGGCGCCGGAAGTAGTTGGGGCGGTGAGGGAGTACTTCCTGCTCGGGGGATTTTTGGGCTGGAAATGGTCGGTTTGGTCACCAGCGGTGGCACCGAGGGGAGAAGGCGGCAGCCCCGGGCCCGCCCTCCCCCCACCGTCACCCTGGGCATGGGCGGGGCTGAGCCGACAGGCCCCGGGGCAGCCCCGGGGCCCGGCCCTGGCAGGAGGCGACGCTGTGCCAGGCGCTTCCCTCAGAGACCCCGTCCTCGTCCCCACAGAGACCCCGTCCCCACACAGACCCCAGCCACCACTCCTCACTCCTTTGGCCGAGGCGCTCCTCAGCCCCGGCAGCCAGCGCTGGATTTCACCCCATGGGACTCGTCCTCAACCCGTGTCACCTTCCTGGGCGTCCTGCGCTGCAGATGTTCACCGTCCGGATCGCTGTCCTGGCTCTGCTCACCAAAACCAGCAGTGAGACCACTGCCGCTCTCTGCTGTCGGGTCACACCATGACACCAGAATGGCTGAGGGGGGAAGGGACCTCTGGAGGTCATCTGCTCCAACCCCCTGCTCAGCCACGGCCGCCTAGAGCCTTTGACCAGTTGTTTTTTTAAATATCTGGAAAAACGGAGACGTCACAACCTCCCTGGGCAACTTGTGCCAGCGCTCTGTCATCCTCACAGTGAAAAACCGTTTCTTAACGTTCAGAGGGAACCTCCTTTGTTTCAGCCTGTGCCCGTTGCCGCTGGGCACCACTGACGAGAGTCTGTCTCTGTCCCCTTTGCACCCTTCCTCCAGGTATTTACATAAATTAATAAGATTCCCCTGGGCTTTCTCTTCTCCAGGCGAAGCAATCCCAGCTCTCTCAGTCATTCCTCGTGTGAGAGATTCTCCAGTCCAGTCCCTTCATCATCTTCATGGCTTTTTGTTGGGCTGTCTCCAGTGTGTCTCTCTTATACTGGGCAGCCCAGAACTGGACCCAGCGCTCCAGGGGTGGCCTCACCAGTGCTGAGCTGAGGGGCAGGATCACCTCCCTCCACCTGCTGGCAACGCTTCACCGAATGCAGCCCAGGACACCACTCGCCGTCTGTGCAGCAAGGGCACATTGCTGGCTTCACGTTCAACCTGGTGTCCCCCAGGCTTCCCAGGTCCTTTTTTGCCAGGCTGCTTTCCAGCCAGGTGGTCCCCAGCGACTACTGGTGCGGGGAGATTTTTTTTTACCCTGGTTCGGGATTTTGCACTTCTCCTTGTTGAACTTCACGAGGTTCCTCTCAGCTCATTTCTCCAGCCTGTGGAGGTCCCTCGGGATGGCAGCTTGACCCTCTGCTGTATCACGGGCTCCTCGGAGTTTTCTGTCATCTGCAAACTTGCTGAGGTGCACCCTGCCCCATCATCCAGATCGTTAATGAAGATGCTTGATATGGATTGAGAAACCCACAGCAATTTATGGTCATTTAAACAATTATTCTATCACCCGATGGCCCCTCCCCACCCTGGAAGGGGAATTGGGGGAAAAAAAGGAAACACGAATGTTGAAATATAAACAGATTTAATAGAATCAGGCTAGATAATGAATATTAATAACACTAAAGAACCAGTATTGATCCTGATACCAATATAAAATACACGAGGACTGTACTCAGCCCATTCCATCAGCAGGAGCCGTGTGCTCCCCGCAGGGACAGCCGATGCGGGACCCTGTGAGCGCTGTGGCTTCGGGAAGAAGGGAAGGGCTCCGGGCTCCGACACCGGGGCGAGGAGTGCTCAGGATGGCAGCCATCAGGGGAGAGAGAGAGAGAGAGAGAGAGAACTCCTCAGCACACTTTTTAATTTATACTGAATGTGATGTTCATGGTATGAAATAATCCTGTTGGCAGCTTGGGTCAAGCGCCCGGGTCTCGCTCCTCCTCGTCCCCACACCTGGCGAGCTCAAAAACACTGAGACCTTGAAACCCGCACCCTAAAGCTGTCTGTAAAGTAAATATTGTCAGACACTAGAGCCTTCTAAAAGTGCAGTTTTCCCAAGCATTAAAAGACAAATTAGTCCAGCGTTGCTCAAACCAGGACAATGCTGAGCAGAGCTGAACGTTAACTCTCATGCTGTAGGCACAAATGCTGTTGCTGTCTCACCATCCGCATTGAGCTGGGCTTCGGCATGTTTTCTGAAGTGTCACGGCCCGTTTGGATCTCTCACACTTACAGGACAATGTACACTGTGATTTAAACTTTATTTCATGAGCTCATTGAGAAATACAACAAACACACGACATACGGCTCAATCCCCTTTGCCCAGACTATCACCTGAACTCACTTATTCACCACTTGGGTCATAAAGTTTCATAATTTATAATCCGTAACTCTTAAGTCATGCACTTAGAAGCAAAAACCAAAAATAAATTAGTTACCGAGCCAATGGTGAGAGTCCTCGTCCTTCCTCCTCCATCATGCTGTGGGCATCCCCTGTATCACACGGGGAAGCCTGAATGCCTCAGCAGTCCAGCCAGTGTTGGAGCTGCTTCAAAAGCTTTTTGGGTAAGCTGCTGTTTTATACCTTCCGGCTCGGGGGTATTTTTTTTTTCCATTTCCACTTCCATAAGTTAGCAGATTCCGATGAAGCTGCCAGAAAAAAGATGCCTGCTGCAGGAGACGGCAGTCTGCAGGTGATCGTGGCTGCATTGTGGCCCTTTAGCTCTTTCTGGCCACCTGGCCTGCCTACGTGGCTCTCTTGCTTTGACCGAAGGGTGCTCCCAGCACACATCAGGCCTTAGCATGAGCTGGGTCAGCCAAAATCTGAGCAGGAATGAGTGAACAGTCACATGAAAGCAGAACGGAGTTGCCCAGGATTTAGTGTATTTTCCCCCTTGATTCCTTTGCTAAAGGAAGATCATCAAAATCGCCACCCCCGGGGACAGCATCCAGGTTGGCTTTCTCCAGCCTTTCTCGCGCAGCTCATCTTGCCACGGCGGACACAAAGGTGGCAGCAAAGCTTTCGCAGTGGTACCAACTCGGTGGCACTTATGCATCCTGCCATGGGTGGCACTGTGCACAGGACACTGTGGCTCTGATGGCCCGGCTTCCCTCTGCCTTTTCGCATGCTCCATCTGTCATCTCCACCCAACTGACTGCCCACGCTCTTTCCTCGCCGGGAATCTCTTTGCCATGTATGGATCTCGTACCAGTTACTGCTCTGGAAGCAACTCTGCCTGTTCCTCAGTGTTTACATCTCCTTGCTAGCTCTGATGTTCCTTAATTGCCTTGAACTAATGTCTTCTAATTCGACTGAACCTACTTCTTCCAAGCCATCTCATTAACAGGCGTCCTCAGTTACTGCCCACTTAAATCGGCTCTGCCTCTACCATTGAATCACGGAATCACGGAATCACGGAATCTTCAGAGTTGGAAGGGACCTCTAGAGATCATCTAGTCCCACTCCCCTGCTAGAGCAGGATTGCCTAAAGCACATCCCTCAGGGCTGCATCCAGGCGGGTCTTGAAAATCTCCAGAGAAGGGACTCCACAACCTCCCTGGGCAGCCTGTTCCAGTGCTCTGTCACCCTCACTGTAAAGACGTTTTTCCGTGTATTTGAACGGAACTTCCTATGTTCTAGCTTGTGCCCATTGCCCCTTGTCCTGTCGCTGGGAACCATTGAAAAGAGCCTGGCTCCGTCCTCCTTCAACCCACCCTTTAGATACTTGTAAACATTAATCAGGTCCCCCCTCAACCTTCTCTTCTCCAGGCTAAAGAGTCCCAGCTCTTTCAGCCTTTCCTCGTAAGGGAGGTGCTCCAGTCCCATAATCATCTTGGTTGCCCTACGCTGGACTCGCTCCAGTAGTTCCCTGTCCCTCTTGAACTGGGGAGCCCAAAACTGGACACAGTACTCCAGTTGTGGCCTCACCAGTGCAGAGTAGAGGGGGAGAATGACCTCCCTCGACCTACTGGCCACAGTCTTCCCTATGCAGCCCAGGATGCCATTGGCCTTCTTGGCGACAAGGGCACACTGCTGGCTCATGGATAATTTGCTGTCTACCAGGACCCCCGGGTCCTTCTCCTCAGAGCGGCTTCCCAGCATGTCCGCCCCTAACCTATACTGGTGTTTGGCATTCTTCCTTCCCAGGTGCAGGACCCTACACTTGCTTTTGTTGAACCTCATTAGGTTCTTCTCTGCCCAGCTCTCCAGCCTGTCCAGGTCACGCTGGATGGCAGCACGGCCCTCTGGAGTGTCGGCCACCCCTCCCAGCTTGGTATCATCAGCAAACTTGCTGAGGATACACTCTGTCCCCTCATCTAGGTCATTAATGAATATATTGAACAAAATTGGTCCAAGTATTGACCCCTGAGGGACACCACTCGTTACAGGCCTCCAACTGGACTCTGTGCCGCTGATCACAACCCTCTGAGTCCTGTCACTCAGCCAGCTCTCGATCCACCTCACCGTCACCTTGTCTAGCCCATACTTCCTCAGCTTCCTAAAGAGGATGTTATGGGAGACAGTGTCAAAAGCCTTGCTAAGGTCAAGGTAGATGACATCTACGGCTCTCCCCTCATCCAGCCAACCCGTTATAACATCATAGAAAGCTATCAGATTGGTCAGGCATGATTTGCCCTTGGTAAATCCATGCTGACCACTTCCAATAACTTCCTGTTCCTCTATGTGTTTGGAGACGACATCCAGAATGAGTCGCTCCATTACCTTCCCAGGGACAGAGGTGAGACTAACCGGCCTGTAGTTCCCTGGGTCCTCCTTCTTGCCTTTTTTGAAGATTGGAGTGATGTCAGCCTTCCTCCAGTCCTCAGGCACCTCTCCTGTTCCCCATGACCTTGTCATAAGCTCCACCTGTCCCTCCCTCCAGGAGTGGTTTGAGGGGAGACTAGGCAAACGCTTGGACTCTCTTAGGCATCTCTGAGCAAACAAACTCCAACATCCGCAGGAAATCCCTGGCCTGAAAATCATCAAAATCTGTGAGAGCATCACAAAGGAGGAATTATACACGCTCATGGCAAATGTGACTTTCTGATTTTCATTGGATCTCAGTGGTCCCCTCTTCTCTCTTTCCCCATCAAATCGCCACATCACACCCAGAGTCTTCCCTTCTCGCCCCAGTTCTTCCCTGTTTACCATCCCCGTCGAAGACCACAAGGCATCAGTTGCTTTTCTCTACCTGTACTTTCTCTGCATCCCCTTCAGCTGACTTCTTCAGCCCGCCACGTCTCTGACCTCTGCTTGCTCCAATTTTCGAGCCTCCTTCTTCTAGTGAGTCTTCACCCTTCCACTGACATCCATCCCCGACACTCACAACCTTCCTAATGTCATCTGCCTTTTCACCCCTGCTTCATTTTCTCCAACTCAAGGCACCAGGTTATCTACTTAGCTCATCCAAATACAATTGCACAGTGGACTAGCTCAGTCCTTCATCCACACACAGATCCCTTCACTCCTTTCCGCCTCACCTTACCCACGGCACTTACTTTTCTCTCTCTCTGATGCTTTTTTCTCTCTCATCTGTCTCCCCTTCACCTCCCTAGGGTTATAAATTACTTTATAAGGCAATGTAAATCAATTCATACAACTCCAAGGTTTGCAGTGTGTGTATTTCGCGGAAGGGAAAACTTTCAAAATAATCTTTAAAAATAATCGTTAAAATTTTGCTTTTACCAACAGTAGATTATCAAAGCTACATTAAACTTCGAGCACACGTTGGACTCCTCTCCGTTTTATGGAGGGACAGCTTGCTAAAGTTATTTTCTTCCATCTGTGTTGACAGGCTCGTTCTCTCTCTTTGACGGGGACTCAGCTTGTGTGGCTGGTATGAAAAACAGCAGAAGCGACTCATCCACTCGCTCTCCAGATCCCTGCAGTGTAGATGTCCATATCTGCTAATTGTCCTGTCTAGCCAGCCTAGAAAAATGGACTGTTTTCAAGTTTGCTGATCTATTTTAGACGCCCACTTTAAGATTAACTGAGTCAGTGTTAACGTTAATGGTCATTAGAGTTACCGGTCAGCAGAAGCCTCGGGTGAGACAGAAGCTGACCTCTAATTTAGGACCTCAGAGCCAGGCTTTTGCATTTAGTCAGCTTTTAAGAAAACTTTTGGGTATGGACTGAAGCTCTCAGTGGCATGGAATACAACCTGCTTCGCGTCAACCCAAATCCCATCTTCCCAATGCTTCAGCTGCTTCACCTGCTCCCAGCCAAAAAGCTAATAATCATTAGTGTTGCCAAACATGGTACTTGATACCATATTATCAGTGAAGATTTAAAAAAAACTACTTGAGAAATTCTTGTTACTGATTTTGAAGTTCTTCTTTGGAAACAGACTGAAAGACCTTCTTGTATTCTCTCTTTTGCTCCATGGCCATAATCTCCCATTCATTCCCTCCTCCTCAAGCAATATAATGAGTCAAAACTGTCCGGATTTGTGAATCAGAAGGCAAAATTTCCCCTGGCACTACTGTACACGTCCAGATTGTGGTAGTGGGAGGGCTGTAGGGGTGGAGGACCTGACGCGGGAGCAAGTGGATGTCTCCTGAAGAAACCACAGCCCGTGGTGGACCCACGCTGGAGCATCGTGCTCAGTGTATAAAGCCGGGGGAAGAAGAAAGAAAGGGGGGACGTTCGGAGTGATGGCACTTGTCTTCCCAAGTAACCATTATGCATGATGGAGCCCTGCTGTCCCGGGCGTGGCTGAACACCTGCCTGCCCATGGGAAGCGGTGAACGAATTCCTTGTTTTGCTTTGCTTTCGTGCGCGGCTTTTGCTTTACTTATTAAACTGTCTTTTTCTCAACCGGTGAGTTTTCTCACTTTTACTCCTCTGATTCTCTCCCCCGTCCCACCGGGGGGGGAGTGAGCGAGCGGCTGCGTGGTCCTAGTGGCTGGCTGGCGTTAAACCATGACACTGCCTTTGCCTTCTGCAACTTGGGCACTGTGACTAGAGAACTTGCTGGTGAAGACTGAGGCAAAAAAGTCATTGAGTACCTCACCCTTGGCCATATCCCAGGTAACCAGGTCTCCCGTTTCCTTCTGGAGAGGGCCCACATTTTCCCTTTTATCACTGATGTATCTAGAGCAGTTTTTTGTGTTGCCTTTGATGTCCCTGGCCAGATTCAATTCTATCAGGGCTTTAGCTTTCCTAACCTGATCCCTGGCTGCTCAGACAATTTCTCTGTATTCCTCCTAAGCTATCTGTCCTTGCTTCCACCCTCTGTAGGCTTCCTTTTTGAGTTTTAGTTTCTCCAGGAGCTCCTTGTTCATCCATGTAGGCCTCCTGGCGTTTTTGCCTGACTTCCTCTTCGTTGCGATGCATCGCTCCTGAGCTTGAAGGAGGTGGTCCTTGAATATTAACCAGCTTTCTTGGGCCCCTCTTCCCTCCAGGGCTTTATCCCATGGTACTCTGCCAAGCAGATCCCTGAAGAGGGATCTGCTCTCTTGAAGTCCAGGGTAGCGAGCTTACTGTGCACCATCCTCACTGCCCTAAGGATCTTGAACTCCACCATCTCACTGCAGCCAAGGCTGCCCTTGAGCTTCACATTCCCCACCAGCCCCTCCTTGTCGGTAAGGACAAGGTCCAGCGTAGCACTTCTCATTGGCTCCTCCATCACTTGGAGAAGGAAGTTATCATCGACACATTCCAGGAACCTCCTGGATTGCTAATACCCTGCGGTGTTGTCCCTCCAACAGATACTGGGGTGGTTGAAGTCCCCCATGAGGACCAGGGCTTGTGAACGTGAGGCTGCTCCTGTCTATAGAGGGCCTGATCCGCCCTGGTTGGGTGGCCTGTAGCAGACCCCCACTAAAATGTGAAATAAACTGTGGTAATATTTTCTTTAAAATTACAAATAAACACTCTTCCCTCCCTCTTGTCTGGGACAGCTCAAGGCACATTGCCACAGAGGTTTAGACCACCTTCTGAAATGTATGGTTCCCGATAGACCCGAGAAATTATAATCTTTAAAAACTATTATTTCTTTATAACATAAGACTGACTTTGGAACCTGCTGTGATTGTATACATGAAGCCAATGGCGTGCTTACGTGGAGAGGTGTGGCATGGGGACACTTTCTGGAATAGCTCTGGCAGGTGAAGCCAGGCAGAGGCACCCCGACCGGTCACGGTCTCTCCGTATCCCCTCTCTGAGAAGGACCTGCGCCGATCTAACCCCTGAACTGCTCCAGGAGGTTGTCTGGAGAAAGACCTCATCGTTTCTGCCCAGAAGGGATCTGTATCATCTCTTACGTGCACTTCTTGACCAGCAACTCACGAACGGGATTTGCTTGTACCACGGCTGGTGCTTGTGAATCTCTTTCAATTTTTCTACGAGACCTATAATCTTTACTGAGCTCATTTTCTTTAAAGCTCCAGAAGCCATATCATTACAGCTGATTTTTCACTTCAAAAGTTAATTTTGAGTCTTCCTGTTTTCTGGGGATGACCTGAGGACATAAACTATGATTGTTAAAATTGTATAAGGTATTGTATAACTGAAAAAAAAGTAAGAAATAACTTTTATGATGGGGGGATGGGGGACTTGCTTTTTAAAATATTGATTACACATTTAATTCACTGCTTGGGGACAGTGAAATAACTATCACTTCAGGAGACCAAAGAGACGATCTATACAGAATAAATTTTCTAGTTCCAAATTCATCAGCAATGCTATTCATTGGAGGCTGGAAGCCAGATAAAAAAGCAACCAAGGGTGAAATGAAAACAGTTGTCTTGGACACAGAGCTTTCCGGGGGGCAGCTTGTAAAATTTGAAGAGGAAGTTGGTGCGTTTAGAGAAACAGGCATCAGTGCACAATTCTGTATTAAGTTATAATTGGAATCGTAGAATCACAGAATGGTTCCGGTGGGAAGGGACCTTAAAGGCCACCCAGTGCCACCCCCTGCCCTGGGCAGGGACACCTCCCACCAGCCCAGGTTGCTCCAAGCCCCGTCCAACCTGGCCTTGAACCCCTCCAGGGATGGGGCAGCCACAGCTTCTCTGGGCAACCTGGGCCAGGGGCTCACCGCCCTCACAGCAAAGAATTTCTTCCTAATATCTCATCTAAATCTCCCCTTTTTCCATTTGAAGCCATTCCCCCTCGTCCCATGGCTCCCCTCCCTGCTCCAGAGTCCCTCCCCAGCTTTCCTGGAGCCCCTTTAGGGACTGGAAGGGGCTGGAAGGTCTCCCCGGAGCCTCCACCTCTCCAGGCTGAACCCCCCCAGCTCTCTCAGCCTGTCCCCACAGCAGAGGGGCTCCAGCCCTCTGAATATAATTAATACAGGTGCTATCCTGGGAATTTACCTAACCCATAACGTTGATTTTCTACCCTAATGAAAATAATCCAGATAGATCCCAAACCTCTCTCATCCATTCAAGCTGAAATGGGAATACTCCCACATCTGAATATATTTCTTGGGATGGATGTATTCTAACCCAAAGAAGGGGCAAAGCTCATGGCTTTTCCTGTCCTGCCATGCCATACGAACAGCAGGACTTTACCTGAAGCTACTTGCAGCGATGTCTACATGCCAGCATGTCCCCAAACAAGAGTTGGGCAAACATCTCATCACCAATGGGTTCACCAGAAGTCACCGCTCTACCTGGTCAAAAGCTTTTTCTCCTCCTTTCCCTTTCTCCCTGCCTGAATATCCAAAAGGTGTGATGTCTGAATTGTGCATCTGACCTGTTCTGGACGTTATCTGTTCCAGGGCAGCCAGGTAAAAGCTCTGTGGATAAGTTTTTACTATTTCCCACCAGACTGGTGATGTTCTGACCAGTACATTGAAACCACACGTTTAGACAGAAGTTGACTTCTAATGTAGAATATATCAAGACATGATTAGGGGACTGGAACGTCTCTCTGATGAAGAAAGGCTGAGGGATTTGGGTCTCTTCAGTCTGGAAAAAAGACAACCGAGGGGGGAACTTATCAACGCTGATAAATACTGAAAGGGGGGGTGTCAGGAGGATGGGGCCAGGCTCTTCTCAGTGGTGCCCGGGGACAGGACAAGGGGTAACGGGCACAAACTTGCCCATGGGAAGTTCCATCTCAACATGAGGAGGAACTTCTTTACCCTGAGGGTGGCAGAGCCCTGGCACAGGCTGCCCAGAGAGATGGGGGAGTCTCCGTCTCTGGAGACATCCCAAACCCGCCTGGACGCGTTCCTGTGCCACCTGCTCTGGGTGACCCTGCTCTGGCAGGGGGTTGGACTAGATGATCTCCAGAGGTCCCTTCCAACTCTACCGTTCTGTGATTCTGTGACACGCATCATTAGGACTAACTCCATTTTTTATTTCTTAAAAGCAAAGGAAGCTCATCCCTGACAAGTGATTTAAAATTTACCGATCAGTCCAGTAGCCTTGGTTCCCTGCGCCCTGTTCGATTAGGTGGGACCTGATCTGAGCCACTTGATTTCTCTGTGGTGCAGTTCTTGCCACAGCAGGGTCACCATTTCCAAGCAGTATTTTCTGTACAGTTTTTATCATGCGAGGATGCCAGCTGGGCTTCTGGGAAATTCAGGCTGCATCAGGGCAATTCTTGTCAAGCCTTTCAAGCTCCATTTGAAGTGGCAAAGTGTCCCAGCCTCTGCTAACGGTGAGGTAGATCTTTGACTTTTTCATTTATAAGAAGCTAGACTGAAATCTCTCTAAGGTTTTTTCATAGTCATAACTTTTTCCTCATGTTCATTTCATACATGTTGAGGGAGGTATAACTCAGCTTCCTCTAAACTGCAAACCAGACCCATATACTTCACACGAACATCACTTTTGATGCAGACTTTGGGGGACACCAGTTCAACTGGTGCCTCCTTTTCCTGCCTGTTCCTACAGCGTCATTTGGGTTTGACTTGGAGTTCACCCGTGCCTAACGAAAGCAGATATTTGTGTGCAGAACTGACGAGCTGTTTATTTATCAAATGCGAGTCCAGTCTTCTCTTCAGGAAGATTATTTGACTTGTTGGTCTGACGCTCCAGTTGGAGAAGCAGCCAGAGAGATGCATCCTCTGCCGGTCAATGCGGACATTGTCAACACTTGCTCTTGTCAAACGTGGTGCCGCTGAGATATCACAAGATGGCAAATTTAGCTGACTAACATAACCGATGCCCTAATACTTGTGGAGTCTCGTAACACTTGTGAGAGCACTAAATGATGCCGAATTAGAGTTTACCATCTGCTCCCTATTCAATCCAGGCTACATGAATTATAAACTGTTTTATAGTTCTCAATGCAATTTTTAGCGGGTGCGCGTGTCCTTCAAAGGCTGGCTTCCACCTCTATGGTGATGCATACAGAATCAGTATTTTCAACCACGTAAAGCACATTTGCAATATAAAGCCATCAGTCTGTCTAAATCCGCTGCCAGTTATAGAGCTGGAAAAAGGAAAAGTTGGTGTTAGACGTAGTAAAACCTTATTTTAATTAAAATAGGGCTTCATGGGGGTTCGCAAGAATTTTGCGTTTCACTCTTCTGGTTTCTAGACATGAAACAAATTAATGATGTTTGACAGTCTATTAGAGGTGCACCAAATCTTAGCTAATATTGCTTATTTTGTTAAAGGCATTTTCTTTGCACAATTACAACCCAACCACGAAGAATTAAAATGCAAAACTCGTCCAGATTTTGAAACATCAATGGGCTGTTTAAGGATTCATTACCGTCGTGTTTATAACCAGCGGTTGTTTTGTTGTTTTAAAACAGATGAAGAGCTCATTAAAAACTCAATTAATTTAAACAGTAATATTTTCTAATGAGACCGAGTTGAGAAAGTTTCACGATTAAAGAAAAACAGTTGGGTAAGAAAGAAGAGAGGGATAAGCTATAATTTTGATGGCACAGTTCAGATCACAAGGGGAGTAAATCTTGCATAAAAACTGTGTTTTCTACCTTAGAGCACAGATGCCTCTGCCTCCCACCAATGTTTACCACACATTGGAGGTTAATTATTGTTTCTCCTAATTAACACAGTAAAACATCCAAGAAAAAAACTACTAAGAATTCTAAGTCTCATTTATGAAAGTGATATATCGCTGGTCAGTGTCATCTAACTAAAGACATTAGGATACAGATTTCTACATTCTTGGAGTCTGGATCTGGGAAAGGATTTAGATTTAACTCAGACACCACAATTTTTAGGCATAAAAACTCAGAAGTTTCTATATCTAAGTTTAATACTCAGAACTTCTCCCGTCAGCAGACGCTGGAGAACCCATCGCTTATTTCTCCAAGAAAACCCAACCGGTCTAGAAACCAGCTATTCCTCCCCTAAACAGCCATCCAAAACAAGGCAGTGTTGGTGAGGGATATTAATTGTTTAGCATAAATAAGTCAGTTTTGAGTAGAATAAATTACTTTGGATTATAATTTGGTGTGATTTGTGCTGCTTGCTTCGCTCTAGTTAGAGCGTGAGATTTGCTGAAACCTTTAAGCCATGAGAAAGCTCCTCTTCTCCGTACTTCTCCTAGCAGCTGGTACAGTGTTCTTGGGTCTTTTCGGGTGGGAAAGTGCTGGATCGCACACCGATGTTTTGGTAGTCCTTCTCTCAAGTCCAGGACTTTTTGGTTCCCCATGTTCTGCTGACAAAGGCGGGTGCACATAAAACCAGAAGATACGGAGGTATCAAGGAGATACCCTTGACGTAAACTGCAAATCAACAGGATAAGAGCCTGCCTGGACAGAGAGAATGAACCCAATTAGATGTTAGAAGATGCCGGACCAAAAATCAGAATTGGACTAAAAGACGTGTGGACAGCGGGTGGAGGGCACGTGAGGGGCAGGTGTGTGGATCACAAGGGTGTCGTTGCCCAGGCATTTCTTTGTTCAGGGTCCCTGTCTTTGGAGGGACCCAGCCCGGGCTGTTCTTGCTGCAGCACCTTCCAATTAAATTAATTATTTTATGAAAACCAACACCTGAGACTCTGCTGTGGAAAATGGAGGGTCAAGCCTGAAGAAGGAGGAAGAGCCCAGGAGTGAGTGTGTGTGTGGAACACCATGAACGCTCTGGGAGTGCTCGGGCAGCGGCTTCTCCTTTAACGGTGTTGTCTGGGGAACAGGCAGTTGCTCTTCACCCTCCCCAGCCCGCGAAGGTTCAAACGGTCACAGCACACCGAGGAACCCGGCCCTTAACGTGCAGCCGGGCTCAGCTGAAGCTGTGAAACTGCAGTGCTTTGGGCTTGGAGTGAGTAACTTTCTTCCGAAAAGCATCATCCATAAGAAGCAGGGACGGGTGACTCCAAGTTCAGGGTCAGCTCCAGGCTTGCATCAAACATCTCCCTGATGGTTCTTCGCTGCATAGTCCTCAGCCAGCTAGGACAGTGTCCTGGTTTGAGGTAAAACGGAACCAACTTTCTGTTCAGTATTTTTATTTCTTAGCTAGGCCTCTTCTAACTCTCTGAAATTAACAGCGTGTCGTGCCTAAAGTGGTTGGTTCAGAGTGATACGACCAATGTCTACGGTTTGTGCCAAGGGATGGTACGCAGAGAGGCTCTTGCTTACACTTATTGCTGTAACAACCGAGGTCAGCTAATTTCGTTATTTGCCCCGTTAGAGGGTTGGAAGCGGAAAAGCCTAGAGGGGTCCCACCTTTGGGAGGAGCGGACAGGAGAGGTGACCCCAAACTGACCAACAGGGGTGTTCCATCCCATCTGCCCCACGCTCGGTGTAAAAGCTGAGGGATTAAAGGGTCGGTCTCTTCCTTCAATGGACGATGTCCGAGGAGGACCCCATCTGTTCATCTGCCTTTGATCCCCATCCGTGTGTTCCTGACTCCAGCTCTGGAACCCAGTTCCCACCCGCCACTGAGTCCAGTCTGGGACTCCCCCAGTGCCTGCCGGTGACGTCATCCTGGGAGCTTGATATGGTTTTGTATATATTGTATCTATTTCATTATTTTCCTTTTTCATTATTAATATTTCATTAAAGTAGTTTAGTTTCTTCTAAACTCTTAAATCGCTTTACCTCTCCTCCTCCTCTCCGTGCACGAGAGGCTGGGGGGGAGCATCTGTCGCCGGCCGTTGGCCGATTTGGCCAAAACCACAACAGTTTGCACGTACTGCTTTGCTGAAGTGAAGATGTTGGAACACAAATGCTTCAGCACTGAAAATGCAAGACAAATAAAGTCAGTCGCAGCTGCACTTCCCGGGCAGGGTTTGCTCTAGCAGACGCCATGCCTTGGTGTCACTTGGTTTGAGTGACACAGGACTAATTTGTCTTTTAACGCTTGGGAAAACTGCACTTTTAGAAGACTCTAGTGTCTGAATTCATGAAAATATTTACTCTATAGCCAGCTAGGCTATGTGCGATTCCAGGTCTCGGTGTTTTTGAGCTCACCGGGTGTGGGGACGAGGAGGAGCGAGACCCGGGCACTCGACCCAAGCTGCCAACGGGGTTATTTCATACCATGAACGGCACATTCAATGGAAATTAGAAAGTTTGCTGAGGAGTTCTCTCTCTCTCTCTCTCTCTCTCCCCGCCTTGATGGCTGCCATCCTGAGTACTTCTTGCCCCAGTGCCGGAGCCTTGAGTCCTTCCCTTCCTCCCAAAGCCGCAGCGCTCGCAGGGTCCCGTATCGGCCGTCCCTGTGGGGAGCGCACGGCTTCCTCGGAGAGAACAGGCTGAGTATAATCCTGGTATATTTCATATTAGTTTGGGGATCAATATTGGTTCTTTAGTGCTATTAATGTTAATTATCTAGTCTTATCCTATTAAATCAGTTTATATTTCTATCCTTAGCTTTCCTTGTTTTTTCCTGATTCCCCTTCCCAGCTGGGGAGGGGCCATCGGGTGACAGAACAATTGTCTAAGCGACAATAAATTGTTGTGTGTTTCTCAAACCGTAACACCTGGAGATGACCTTATTGAGGTGAGGGGTGGAACTGCCCTCAGCTGTCACTCCTGGCAGAGACCCACCCATCACCTCCCAGGGAGAATTCCTCCAGGATGAGGTTATAGAGCAGCTCCTGGTCCCAGATAGTGACTGCAGCCCTTCGAACCAGCCCGTGAAGTTGGTTGAACCAGTGAACGATATCGGCAACGAAGGTTTCTTCAACAGCAAGGCAGGAAGCCGCGTCACCAAACCCCCTGGTGTCAAAAGGCTAAAGCGGCTCTGAAAACACTGCATCTGGTTGGGAAAGGTCCCCACCAAAGCAGAAGTCACCGCAGGCAACCAGATGACCTAATTTGGCCACCTACCTCTGGCACGATTCACCGCAGCATCGACTGTGCCACAAACCAAAGGAAATGAGATCAGAAAAGACGCCCAAAGCGTTAACTCACAGCCCCCATAATGTAAACTGAAAAAGATGAGCCTCCTAAAGAAGGAAGAATGAGGAAAAAATATCACCTGGACACACAGAGCGGCTTTTTGCACGTTGGAGAGGAGCGAGGGAGCCGAGGGAGGGGCAGGAGCGGTGAAAAAAAAAAAAGATATCAGGCAAGATCAGTCAGCATCAGGCCCCTCTCTCTCCTGTGGTAAATGCAGTTAACGTGAGCCGGACTCAGCTGTTAGCACTGCCCAGCTAGGGGGGCTCTGCCCCACACCAGGAGTGCACAACAAAGACGCCATCGCTCGTCTCCGTGCCCCAGGACTCAGGGATCTGTATCAGCAGAAATCCAGGTGCATGTTGGTGGCTCAAAATCTGACCAGTTCCACAGGGAAATACTGCTGCTTCCACGGTCCGGTTTCCCACAGCAGAGGAAAAGATGGAGAGGAATATTCTTTTTCGGTAATTCATTTTCACAGAACCAAAGAACGGTAGGGTGGGAAGGGACCTCTGGGGATCACCCAGTCCCACCCCCTGCCAGAGCAGGGTCACCCAGAGCAGGTGGCACAGGAACGCGTCCAGGGGGGTTTGGGATGTCTCCAGAGACGGGGACTCCCCCACCTCTCTGGGCAGCCTGTGCCAGGGCTCTGCCACCCTCACAGGAGAGAAGTCCCTCCTCATGTTGAGATGGAACTTCCCATGGTCAAGTTTGTGCCCGTTACCCCCTGTCCTGTCCCTGGGCACCACTGAGAAGAGCCTGGCCCCATCCTCCTGACACCCCCCCTTTCAGTATTTATCAGCGTTGATAAGATCCCCCCTCAGTTGCCTTTTTTCCAGACTGAAGAGACCCAAATCCCTCAGCCTTTCTTCATCAGAGATGAGATGTTCCAGTCCCCTCAGCATCTTGGTGGCCCTTTGCTGTCCCCTCTCCAGCAGTTCCCTGGCCTTCTGGAACCAGGGAGCCCAGAACTGGCCCCAGTGCTCCAGCTGTGGCCTCCCCAGGGCAGAGCAGAGCAGAGGGGGAGGATGAACCTCCCTCCATATGCTGACCATGCTCTTCTTGATGGACCCCAGCATGCCATTGGCCTTCTTGGCCACAAGGGCAGATTGTTGGCGCATTTTTACTGAACAGGTCTTTTTGCCATGAGGGTACAAACTAGACCTTGGTCCTTCTGCTTCACAGGAACTTCTCCGTTGCTACTTTGTCAGCCAGAAGCTCTACAAGAGCTCACTTGCCCTTGCCGTTTCGTGCTCAAGCAGCGCTCCTACTCCTGCTTCAGCCCCTCAGCAGCCCCCAACCCTACCCCTTCCAACCAAAGACCAGACCTTGCGGCTGCTTTGCAACAAAAGGCCTCCTAAAGAGGCCTTGATCCTCCTGGCTCCTTTGATGGCTGACCAGGGCCACCAATGCGGTTGGAAGTCTCTCCTCCTAGGGTGGATGCCACCCTGGCTGCCTGCACACTCATGTCCAAAGTCGTCATCTGCACCACAATGTTAGAGGTGACGCTGAACAGCAAAAGACATTCGATGGCTGCTGGTGGTCCTGTCTTCTGCTCTACTAGGCTCTTTCCAGGGCTCTCAATGCAGCTCAGGTGACACGAAGCACTCCAAGGTAGAGATGTTTTAAGTGGCTGAAGACCAGCCCATTTAGGAGCTGAAGGTAATGACTATGCCTTAAAACATGAGGCAAGAACCAGCTCTGCATTCCTGTGGCCACCTGCGCTGGGCTACAGCACTGCGAGCCGGGGGCAATAAATCCCCGTCAGCAGGAAGGAAAAACCCAATTAAAAAGACAATGGATGCCAGGAGGCTCCAGAGCAGCACTCATCATCCCCAAAGTAAGAAGCACTGCATTGGCCTTCGTCCCCTCATCAAGGGTTCAGTAACAGCCTCTCATCCTGGTCGTCCTTGCAAAGCATGAGGCTTCCTGAAGAGCTAACACGTTGAGTAACATCAGCACCTCCGGGAGCTCGATGCAGGCTTGGCACGGCAGGAGGCAACAACCAGCCTCTCGGATCCATCTGACAGTCCCTGCGGCGTTTGTATTTGTATCCTCGTGCCATTGTGCCCTCAACCTGGCAGGTCCTGCAGGTCACCAGCAGCGGTGGAAGGCGCTGTTAGGAGCAGTGTTTGGCCTCCTCCTGTTGCACTTGGGTCTTGTGCAGCTGCGGCGCCACGTCCACGGATGCTTCCAAAGGGAAGGAGTTTGGGAGCACCAGGTTGCTGCTGGAGTCGTCTTGCAGCCAGGTTTCCGTAGAGGACCGATGGAGGCCAACTGTGATAATAGATTGCTCTCCAGACCTTACATTTTTCCTGTCAGAAATCATTTTTATTTCTTTTAAAAACAAAAATAGTACCTACGGCAATTAAAAACCCCACTCCACCTCCCCCACCCTCACCAAAACCCCAACCATAACAAAGATCACTGACTAATCCAGCCTTGTAAAACTGCACAATGAGATGCTTCAACGGAAGGGTAACTTTTTACACGTGGTACATGACAGAAATAATACTTAGCCTACGGTTCTAGAGGAATTAGCCAAGAAGCAGAGTTAGGGTGAATGAAGCCGTACCTCAGCCCTAATTCAGTGAGAGATTTTGCAACGTTACCCTTAAAACGCATAAGGAATCTCATTTAAGTCATAAGAACTACAGACAACCTTACAAGGGGCTGGATTCTGCTGTCCCTCCCCAAACTGGGGACTGCAAGCACAAACTGTGAACTTAAAATCCCTAAATCGCTGTCTCTACAAGACAGGTAAAGCTTTTAACACTAACGTGTGAACACATTAATGTGCCTATATTCTTCCACTGACGTTTATCTGGCGTGTTGGAAAGACCGCTGTTTATCACTAAAGCTCTTTACACACATGCACGAACATCGAGCGGATTCGAACGATACTAAAGCACCACCTCTCGTCAAAAACAGTCACCTCTTGAATTTAGTCAACAGCTGGAACAGTTTGTAAACCGTTCACAGACGGGCCATTTCATTTGAAATAACTGCACTAACAAACGCATTCAAGATCCGACACTTTTCCTGGCGGTCAGTTCACAAACCAGAGGCACCACCTGCAGGGCAATGCCCTGAGTGCAGTTTGTGCAGTTCAGCTGCCCTCTGGCTCTCCCTTCTTGCCATTTTTTCGTTCCCGATGGGTACTCCCTGACGGGATCTCGGTTTGTTCTGCCATCCTGGCCACTTTTCCTTTTGATACGTTTTCTTCAGAGCGGTCACGCTTTACCTTCACTTCCATTGGGTCGTCTGTATCATCTGTGGCAAGAAGGAAAGAAGAATTAAGGTTTGCGAGTCCTTCTCCGACTTCAGTGCAACAGCCCGCAATGATGGTGGTGGCTGAAGCTACAAAGTACAGCAGAAAACGCTTCTATTTACAGGCAACAAGAACAGCGGTGGCAGTAGGGGACTCTGGTTCTCCGATTTTGGTTTTCCAGATCTCCATCAGCAATCACAACATTTACTGCCCTTGTGGCCAAGAAGGCCAATGGCGTCCTGGGGGGCATCAAGAAGAGTGTGGCCAGCAGGTGGAGGGAGGTCATCCTCCCCCTCTGCTCTGCTCTGCCCTGGGGAAGCCACAGCTGGAGCACTGGGGCCAGTTCTGGGCTCCCCGGTTCCAGAAGGACGGGGAACTGCTGGAGAGGGGACAGCAAAGGGCCACCAAGATGCTGAGGGGACTGGAACATCTCTCTGATGAAGAAAGGCTGAAGGATTTGGGTCTTGCAAAAGACGACTGAGGGGGACCTAATCAACGCTTATAAATACTGAAAGGGGGGGTGTCAGGAGGATGGGGCCAGGCTCTTCTCAGTGGTGCCCAGTGACAGGACAAGGGGTAACGGGCACAAACTTGACCACGGGAAGTTCCTTCTCAACATGAGGAGGAACTTCTTTGCTGTGAGGGTGGCAGAGCCCTGGCACAGGCTGCCCAGAGAGGTGGGGGAGTCTCCGTCTCTGGAGACATCCCAAACCCGCCTGGACGCGTTCCTGTGCCACCTGCTCTGGGTGACCCTGCTCTGGCAGGGGGTGGGACTGGGTGATCTCCAAAGGTCCCTTCCAACCCCTGCCATTCTGGATTCTGTGATTCTGTGTACCGCGGGGTTTGTGCAAGAACTGTCAGCATATATTCGTTATATCTGGAACCTCCTGGATACGTTAGTATGCACAGGATTGGGAACAATTAATTCCATCTGACCATGGGAATTGAGGCAGGAATACTTAAGACTCCCCTCAGTTGCTACATGTTGGATTTCTGTAATAGAGAGGCTGCTACGGCGCACTGTTAAATACAAAAGCATCACTTCACTGACAGTCCTGCAGAGGATTCCCCTGAGGCTAAGAGCTCAGCACAGGCCCTAGGATTTCAATTTTAAGAGCTCAGGTACCATAAGTGAAACATCTGCGTGACTGGAAATACCTAATTAATTCAGGCTCCCCCAAAGTTTGAGCGTTCCAGCCTTACCTGATAATTACCAGTTTGTTATACATATGCTTAACCTATTTAGAAAACAAGGTCAAACAGTAAATTTCTTAGAGCAATTGAGCTCCAAACGGCTTTTCACTCATTAGCGGTCAGTGGGAATCTCAAATCATTTTGCCACGGGGCATGGTAAAAAGGACAAACAACGATGCTCTGGCTCGCAAGAGGCGCGGGCAGAGCTGCAGAGATTTCTGCGCCTTGGAGATACACCTGGCTTCCCTGAGGGCTGGGGTGTCTCTTTGTGCAGACCTCCAGAAGGTAGAGAAGGTCTGCTTTTGGGCAGGCATTCCTCCAGCAGGCAGAAGCAAGCTCCCATCCTGCAAGGGCAGCCGGAAGGGAAGGGACACTGCTCAACGTCTGGTTTTCCCTCTTGGGACGCCATCTTAACAGTAACTAGAAAAGCAGCGCACGGTGTTGGGAACCAAGAGGAAAGAAGTTGGTAGTGTGGGATTGAGCGCACCCTCAGCAAGTTTGCTGACGACACCAAGCTGTGTGGAGCGGTCGACACACTGGAGGGAAGGGATGCCATCCAGAGGGACCTGGACAGGCTGGAGAGGTGGGCCCGTGCAAACCTCATGAAGTTCAACCAGGCCAAGTGCAAGGTCCTGCACCTGGGTCGTGGCAATCCCAGGCACAAATACAGGTTGGGCGGAGAACGGCTGGAGAGCAGCCCTGAGGAGAAGGACTTGGGGGTGCTGGTGGACAAGAAGCTCAACATGAGCTGGCAATGCGCGCTTGCAGCCCAGAAAGCCAACCGCATCCTGGGCTGCATCAAAAGAAGCGTGGCCAGCAGGGCGAGGGAGGTGATTCTGCCCCTCTGCTTCGCTCTGGTGAGACCCCACCTGGAGTACTGCGTGCAGCTCTGGAGCCCTCAGCACAAGAAGGACACAGAGCTGTTGGAGTTGGGCCAGAGGATGCCATGAAGATGATCAGAGGGCTGGAGCCCCTCTGCTATGAGGACAGGCTGAGAGAGTTGGGGGCTTCAGTCTGGAGAAGAGAAGGCTCCGGGGAGACCTTCCAGCCCCTTCCAGTCCCTAAAGGGCACCTACAGGAAGGATGGGGAGGGACTTTGGATCAGGGAGTGTAATGATAGGACAAGGGCGAATGATTTCAAACTGAAGGAGGGGAGATTAAGATGAGATACTGGGAAGAAATTCTTTGCTGTGAGGGTGGTGAGCCCCTGGCCCAGGTTGCCCAGAGAAGCTGTGGCTGCCCCATCCCTGGAGGGGTTCAAGGCCAGGTTGGACGGGGCTTGGAGCCACCTGGGCTGGTGGGAGGTGTCTCGGCCCAGGGCAGGGGGGTTGGAACTAGATGGGCTTTAAGGTCCCTTCCAACCCGAACCATTCTGTGATTCTACGAAATCAACACAAAACCAAAGCCCAAAGCCGGTGACAGCCTCTGCATCGCAGTCCACCAAACATCCAGCGCTGCAGCCCCTCTTACCTCTGGTGAGCTGGGCTGTTCTGGGCTGCTCCTCTCTCACCTGTCTCATCAGCTGCAGGTTGTGATCACTGGCTTCCTTGTGGTTCACCATGGGGAAGGGGTAATCGCGACCTGGTGGGACACAGAGACAGCAGCTTTTACAGAACTAATCAAGGACAATGCGCTGGATTTGCACCGGGGCAAACGCTGGCAGCCTTTCTTAAAATAAACGGCATCTAAAGTAGACGTAGATCTACGTAGATCTCATCTAAGTAGAGGCCCGCTCTTCAGAAGTGTCTGTTTCTCTCCATCAAAGAGTAAGAGCTCCCATTTGGCCACAAGTTTATAACAGGCTTCAAAGATGCATTAGAGCAAGTGTAAAAGCACAAGATGTTCCGATACTATTTAAAGACAGCTGAGCATCCCAGACAGATAAGTGCACAGGCAACAACTTACAGCGATACGACAGTTTTGGGACATGCAGTTGAGGCAAAAATACATACTCTGAGATTATTCTCCGGTAAAAAACTTGAAAGGAGAATTGACAGAAGGTAGACTGCTGGATTAATCCATTTTCAGAAGATAAATGCATGGCTTGTGTTGGAAGTGTGACGCTTCCAGCTCATGCATGTAATTATTTTGGACAGTTAGCAGCAGCAAAACCCTTAGCGAGGCATCCGAATGAATCACCTATGATACACCCCGCTTGCTTCTGCTCCTCTTCAGAGGCCGTCCAGGGCTCGTAGATGTACTTGGAGGGAAAGTTCTTTAGTATAGGCAAGTATTTCCTACAAAACAGGAATAATATGGGCTTTTATAACCCTGCAGATAAACACTCATACCTTTAAGAGAAGTGTAAACCAACCTACACCATGTTAATTCTTGGTGATTGTATTGATACAACAAGCCATGGAAAAGTTCTGATTCATTTTGCACCAAAAAAAAAAAACAAAACCAACTGGTTTATGTTCTGAAACTTCCATAGGGTGATATCTTCCAAAAGTTAATTTTATAGAAAAGCATAAAGGAGTTGATTTAAACATTACTTCGGTTTTGACTTTATCCAAAATATTTTGTGTTTTTAATATTTTCACTGACATTTCATCCTCAATTCTAGTAAATTTCAAAAACAAACTAATGAAAAAAAATCTAAAAAATTCCTACAGAATGGGAAAGTCATTTTCTGCCCCAGTCTGTCAGGTACGTCGGCACGGGCTTCCCCTCGACAAGAAGTTCAATCAGGCCAAGTGCAAGGTCCTGCACCTGGGTCATGGCAATCCCAGGCACAAATGCAGGCTGGGCGGAGAACGGCTGGAGAGCAGCCCTGAGGAGAGGACTTGGGGGTGTTGGTGGACAAGAAGCTCAACGTGAGCTGGCAATGCGTGCCTGCAGCCCAGAAAGCCAACCGCATCCTGGGCTGCATCAAAAGAAGCGTGGCCAGCAGGGCGAGGGAGGTGATTCTGCCCCTCTGCTTCGCTCTGGTGAGACCCCACCTGGAGCGCTGCATCCATCTCTGGAGTCCTCAGCACAAGAAGGACATGGACCTGTTGGAATGGGTCCAGCAGAGGGCCACAAAGATGATCAGAGGGCTGGAGCCCCTCTGCTGTGAGGACAGGCTGAGAGAGTTGGGGGGTTCAGTCTGGGGAAGAGAAGGCTCCGGGGAGACCTTCCAGCCCCTTCCAGTCCCTAAAGGGGGCCTACAGGAAGGATGGGGAGGGACTTTGGATCAGGGAGTGTAATGATAGGACAAGGGCGAATGATTTCAAACTGAAGAAGGGGAGATTTAGATGAGATACTGGGAAGAAATTCTTTGCTGTGAGGGTGTCGAGCCCCTGGCCCAGGTTGCCCAGAGAAGCTGTGGCTGCCCCATCCCTGGAGGGGTTCAAGGCCAGGTTGGACAGGGCTTGGAGCAACCTGGGCTGGTGGGAGGTGTCCCTGCCCAGGGCAGGGGGGTTGGAACGAGATGATCTTTAAGGTCCCTCCCAACCCGAACCATTCTATGATTCTGTAAGACACACAGCGAGCCAGGATGCGAGGAAGAGGAGGAGTGGGGAAGTGGAGTTGTTTGCTCAGACATCAACACAGCCTGCTCCAACTGCAGTCAGCGGCAAAATCACCCACTGCTTGCGAGGACGCCTGTCAGTACCTCATCTAGAGAGAAGGAAACTGGGACTTTGAAGCCAAGAGGACTCACTCAGAGTGGGAAATAAAACTGAAGTGTCTGAAATGAATCAACCCGCCTACAAAACCAAGAAACACTGCACTGACTGGAGTAGAGGGAGCTGTGGGAAGTTTTACTCAAGTCCTTTCGAAAGAGGAGTCAGCCTAGTGATGGAACACAGTGCTGGAGCCGACAGCTGCTCACAAATCAGTCCACAGCCCTGCTCACTCACCACCTCTGCAACCACGGGCATGTCTCTTTGCTTCTCTGTGCCTCAGCTTCCTTATGTGTTAAACAAAATAATTGCTAGCAGCCCTGTTTCACGGGGGTTTATGTTTCAAACAGACCGAGTTCACCAGCTCCTGCTGTAGGAGGAGCCAGGGAAGCGGTAACGGAGCAGACGGTGCCGCGCGTGGCCCTACCTGATGTACTGCCCCTCGGGGTCCGTGCGCTTCCCAAAGCGGACGGGGCAGAAAATCCGCGTGTACTGGTGGAAGAACGCGCTGGCTGACAGCCACATCCAGTTCCCTGCGTTGATGCTGTAGTCGGCGTCTAAAAGCAGCTCTTCAAACACCTGCGCTTGAATGGGATGGGAACAGAAAGAAAGAAACACCCCTGAGCTGGCTGCCTTCGTAGCAAAAAAAAAAAAAAACAACCAGACAGGCTGGGAGACAAAGGGTGAAGCTTGGCACTGTGCTCGTCCGGGCTACCCTTCTCACAGGGCAGAGGGAAGGCTCTCCAGCAGGACAGTTTGCCAGAAGGAAGCCAGAGCAGGACCCAGTGACAGAGCAACCCAAAGCCCAAAGGTCTGCCTTTGAGGCCTGCTGCAGGCTGAGCAGGTCTCCAATATCCGAAATCATCAACCCTTGGGGATGGGAACGACATCTCACCGCTGCGTCGCAGTGCAGCAGGGCTCACACTCGAGCGAGAGACCACGCGATCTCTAGCGAGGCTCAGTATCGAAGCGCTGCTCTACAGAACCACCTCCCGCTGCCAGGCCCCCGCTCCGCGGGGGTTTCTCAAGGTCAGCCAGAACACAGAAAACCAAAACGTGAAAGTGAACCTTCATTCCCTCTTCCCAGCTGATCCAAAGGTCCCCTCGCGTCAGGAAGCAGGCAACGGCGTGCCGAGCAAGGTGATGGATCCAGCCTTCCTGGCGCAGCTGGGTCATAATTGCATCGATCCACGGGAACCCCGTCTGTGCCTGCAGCAGAAAATAAAAATAAGCCTTCCCGCATGAAACTTCTTTCACAGAATCACAGAATGGCCGGGGTTGGAAGGGACCTCTGGGGATCACCCAGTCCCACCCCCTGCCAGAGCAGGGTCACCCAGAGCAGGTGGCACAGGAACGCGTCCAGGCGGGGTTGGGATGTCTCCAGAGACGGAGACTCCCCCACCTCTCTGGGCAGCCTGTGCCAGGGCTCTGCCACCCTCAGGGTGAAGAAGTTCCTCCTCATGTTGAGATGGAACTTCCCATGGGCAAGTTTGTGCCCGTTGCCCCTTGTCCTGTCCCCGGGCACCACTGAGAAGAGCCTGGCCCCATCCTCCTGACACCCCCCCTTTCAGTATTTATCAGCATTGATAAGATCCCCCCTCGGTTGTCTTTTTTCCAGACTGAAGAGACCCAAATCCCTCAGCCTTTCTTCATCAGAGAGATGTTCCAGTCCCCTCAGCATCTTGGTAGCCCTTTGCTGTCCCCTCTCCAGCAGTTCCCCGTCCTTCTGGAACCAAGGAGCCCAGAACTGGCCCCAGTGCTCCAGCTGTGGCCTCCCCAGGGCAGAGCCGACGGGGAGGATGAACCTCCCTCCACCTGCTGGCCACACTCTTCTTGATGCCCCCAGGATGCCATTGGCCTTCTTGGCCACCAGAGCACATCGCTGGCTCATGGGCACCCTGTTGTCCACCAGGACTCCCAGGTCCCTTTCCACAACGCTGCTCTCCAGCAGGTCACCCCCAACCTGTCCTGGTGCAGGGGGTTATTCCTCCCCAGGTGCAGCACCCGACACTTGCCCTGGTTGAATTTCATAAGGTTTCTCTCCGCCCAACTCTCCAGCCTGGCCAGGTCTCTCTGGATGGTGGCACGGCCTTCTGCTGTGTCAGCCACCCCTCCCAGGGCTGTAGGCCCCACCTCAAACAGACAGCAGGGAACAATCCCAGAGCAACAGGAAAAACTCTAAACTCAAATGCAGCAGTTGTGGCAATGCATCCTCTTACTGTTTTCCACTTGTGGAGCCTCTCTGCGTCCTCATACCAACTGATCTGAAGGCAGATGGGGTTCCCAGCCATTCTGGTGAAGTTTGGTGTTGCTGATGCCACCGTGTAGAAGAATTCTCTCCATAGAAGCTGCCCTTGGAGTGACACTGGGGGCAGAGAGTGATGCTTGGCCTGCAAAGGACACGAGGTGAACGTTTCGGTTCATACGCACTGTTGCAGTCTCACTTGTTTTTTGACCGTCAGGCCCATAAAGTAAAGATTCATCTAACTACACTACTGGCTTCATGGCATTTTACCACGAAAGCCAAAGAAATCAAAGCTCTGAAGCAATGCTGTACGCCCAAAAGCAAAGCCGAACTCTGTCAGACATCAGCGTCACCTCAAACGTTCTCCATCTGCCTTCCAAAATGGTGTCACGCTGGGACTTCTTAAACCAAACGTGTTTATGAACATATTAACTGCTCGGCTAGCTGAGTTCAGGTGGCTCAGCCACCTCTCAAGAGATAAGACGGAGGTTCAGGGAGACCTTGCTCTTCTTGGCTTGGTTTCAACCACACTTTTTAAGAGTCAAACAAGTTTTCAGAAGCCGGCTTTGGCTTATGCTGTAGTTAAAACTCGTCTAAGATGAAAATAGATGCTTTCTGAAAACAAGACTGCTTGAACAGGCTAAACTGATCAAAAACTTCACTTCGACACCAGGCAGACGCCTTGAACTCCTTGAATTTTAGGGAGGTTTTCCTGGGCTTTCCTGCAACTTCCAGGTCTCACTGCTCCCTATTTATTGTATTTCTAAGACTTGATCGGGAAAAGCTGTATACGTTCCCCGGTGTTTCACACAACATAGAAAGCCACTCACAGATTTCACAAGATGCTGTGAGAAGACATTAGCAAAGTAACATTTTTCTGATACACCAGGTCTCTCCCAAGATGATCCGAGTGTTAAATCCTAGCCTCACATGCCAGACGCGTGAGAGTTCTGGATTTGCTTAACCACGACCAATTATTTTTCTTACCTGAGCGTAGATGTTTGACAACCTATAAAAAAAGGTGCGAACTGACAGGCAGCCCATACTGAAATACGGGCTCAGGCCCGTGGTGCTTGGAAGCAGCGAATTTGGGACTGTTCTCGGTTTAGTAAAACTGGCCACCCAACCCTAGAATGAAAACATAAATCCAGGTTCAGGCAGAACACGGTGACAAACGTCCAGCTAACGAAAGAGAGGGAAAAAAACCCTCTTGGCAATTGGCTTCTACATCACCATGTCCCACAGGGAAAATACTCCCACCGCCCATCCACCCACAAATGCCACCATCAAGGACAACATCATCTTGAGACCAGGCCGCCATCTTCCCCCAAGATTTCCAAATACATAGACCACCTCCAAGCCCAAGGTCAAGGCCACGTCCCACCCATTGGTGCTGTGAAGCTCTGCCCTCCCCAGAGAGCCGGGGGATTCTGTAAACCAGGGAACTGCTCTCTTGGTCCAAGAGCACCACATTGAAGATCTTTTCCACTTTACGAAATTGGGAGCGGGTAAAGCATCCGCGTAAAAGTGGCCGGCACCAAGGCAGGCTCGGCTGCCAGGAGCTGAACCCCAGTGGGGAAAAACACAGCTGGAGCTGGAACAGGCTGAGCAGCTTCTCGAGGTCCAGACACAACCAGACATTAAAGGAGGACACTAACCTCAGCCCACCTCGAGCCACCAGCATCACCCATGTAAAAATCAAGGCTGACCTGGTCAGTCAAGTGTTGCTCCAGGCGCTGTAGCCCTTCGGTCTCCCCTCCTCTCCAGGGGGAAAGGCTCTCCGGAGGGATCTTCAAATCCACGGGGAGAGGCACCCTGTAACCCTCAGCCAGGCCTGGGTCAGGGGGCCTACATCTCCTAATGTGAGAGAGAGGCCTCTTTCAAAGGGGGAACCGGACCCAGAAGAGGGAGGAAGACCCCCGCCCATTGCACAGGCCAAGATCTCCTCTGTCGTGGCACAGCCAGAGCACAGGGGGAACCAAAGCACAGCCAGAACCCCCAGGCTGCACTCTCCCTGGGGAAGAAAGAGCTCGTCCTGCAATCGCTCCGGGTAATTCTAGCCTGAATTGGGGGAAGAGGCACGGACCCACCAAATTACAGCGGTCAGAGCAGTCGCTGCAGCCCCCCCAGCTCAGACGTCCCTCTCGCTTCCCATCCCCTACTCGGAGGCGCCTCCTCTCCTTCCCCCAGCTGCCTCATCCATCCCGGGGAGGGAGCCAAGAGCCTCCTCAGACTCTAAACGGGGCACTGCTGCTGCCTCCACCGCTCCAGCTCCCGTGCCTCTGGGGAAAGGTCGCTCTGAGACAGGTTTTGTAAGGGAGGAGGCAGAATAGCCCCCTGGGCCACCTCCCAGCCAAGGTGGGGGCTCCCCGAGCCCACGCCTCTGAGCAGCCCCCCCCCATCTCCTCTGCAGCCTCAGCTGCTGAGGCTTCCCCAAGGTCTCTGCCCCCTGCGAGGCTGGAACAGCACCAAGGTATGTTTTTTCCCCCCCCTGTAAAACACAGAGGAGGTTCAGGGAAACGTCAGTGGTATGCAGGCTTCTCAAAAACCACGGATGAACTCAAGAGATCAAGAGAGATCTTTCTGCTTACCTGGAAAAACTGAGCTCAGCTCTGTTGCAGACACCTACAGAAGAAGGGGCCAGTGCAGCTCTCAGAGCATAACAGAGGCCTGCTGGGAAGCATGTCAACCACTTATCTTTCATCATCATTAATTTGAAAAGTGTAAAGAAACAAATTAGGGGGGAAAAAAAAGAAAAAAAAAACAAAAAAAAAAAACAAAACAAAACAAAAAAAAACAGTGCAAGAAAAAAATATAGGAACTGATCTATCCCAGTACTTACATGGGTCTTATAATGGGATTATCCGAGGACAAAATTCAGGAATTAATGGGATTCCCGCAAGATGGGAAAACCCAAGCCTGGGTTACGGACACCGAGCTGAGGCCACGCAGGAGGCGCCTGGCACAGAAGCCCCAAGGATCTGCAGTCCCATCCCCAGCGGCCACCTCTCTCCTACCCCAGCCTTACCTCCCTTCGGATCACTGACCTCTCCTCATGCAGAGCTAATCATAAGACATCCTTGACTCTGAGCTTCTTCTCAACTCCCGGGAGACATGAGCTCCGTCCCTCCTTCCCACACAGCAGAGGGGAGGAGAGAAGAGATTTAAAGCCAGAAGGGAACAGTATGATTATTCCACCAAACTTCCTGCATAAAAAAACCTATAGTGGTTCATCCAATTCCTGCCCTACATCTCAATTTGAGAGGAACCTAGAACATGCCTTTGAGAAAGAGACTTGTCATTCCTTAGTGATTCCTCTGTTAAACTTTTACATATCTTAAAAGTTTGTCTCGATGTGCCTTGCAAGTTTGAAGTCTTTGGACTGTGCCACCTCTCATCTGCTCTCCCCTCCCAACAGCAGAGTCACATCCCCTGTAAATAAAAGCAATAACCCTCCGTGCATAGACATAATGCAACGTAACAGCCGAAACACCCCATCAGCGTTTGGCCCTGGCTCTTTTTTGGGGCAGAGAAAAGGAACCTGCAGTTCCCTGCTGGCTAGCTGGTACTTACTGGAAGTCTTCAGCGGTGAGGTTTCGGACAGGCACCTCAGGGTCGCCGAGCAGAGAGAGAATGTGAAGGAACCTCTTGTACGTTAACGGGGGAGTGCCACCGTTCAGGTCCAAAATCCTAAATAAAACAAGATCATTTTTCAACATAATGTAAAGCAAGAAGGAAGCTGGAGCTGCCAGTGGATAGGAAGGTGACAGCAGAGGCTGGAAAAGCCCCGTTTTGTGCAACTGGATGTGGAAATTACAGATTTGACAAGTAAAACTTCCCTGAGTGAACACACATCCGTCCCGAGAGGAGACTCTCAAAACCCGAGACAACAAAACTGGGACTGGGATGCCAACGATGGCTTCAACTGGGCGGCTCTGCAGAGCCAGACATCGCCAGGACTGCCCAGAGGAAGGTGCAGGACACCTCTGGGGCTGCCAGAGGGAGACCGATCACAAAAAACAGCTTCAGGGCACTAAAAGATTCTTTTATATGAGCAATGACCTGTGCAAACAGACAGCTTGAATTCAAGATGGCAAGTTATCCATTAATTTATGTAAATTAGGGGCTTCCCAGGACTGTACTGTTAAGGCTGTTTTAGCTACTACTGATTACCACCCCCTTATTATTAATTTCAATATCTTCAGTCATTCAGCCCTGAATACCAGCTTGGATCCAAGTGTATCTAGACACCAGTGAAAGTCCATTAGAAAGATTAAAAAAAAAAATCTGGCAAAAAAATTATATAGAAGTCCTATTAAATGCGTTCAATAATTTATTCCACTCTGTTTAAAAGAGCAGCTATTGTACGTTTTGAAGTGAATTAAACTGCCCAAAGGGAAAAAAATTAACAAGCTCTTTAGGCTCAGATCACAGCCCAAGATCCTAACGCCTGTGCAACCCTCCAAAATCTCTTCTGCTACTTCCAGCAGACCAACACAGGAAAAAATCTCCAGCAAACAGAGCTATGTCCATCTCAGATAGCCCAATTTTCTCAAAAGGAACACATTAGGATCTGGAAGGACCAAGATACTTGGCCTGATGCTTGCTAAATCTAAAATAAACCTTCCTGGAGACACCTCACTGGTCTTTGGGGTAATCACATACCGTTTGGTATCGTAAAGACTGTGGCCCACCAGAGAAAGCACCTCAAACCCCAGCTCTTCTCCCAGACATCGTATCTTGGCCTCCATCTCCTTGTAAAACGGTTCCATCTCCGCATCCAGAGTCACTTGTGTGATATTCCACTTCTGGATGTGATCCCGAAGAACGGACTCGTACTCTCCTTGAATAACCAGCAAGCAAGAGCCCAGCTGACACAAGTTCTTCTGGAGATCCTCCAGGGACTGCAGCAGAAAATGCCACCGCAGGGCCCCTATGTGCATCACGGACGTCATGAACTTTCTGTCCAGGATGTAGACGGGGTAGAGGACCTCCGAGGACTCCAGCGCGGCCAGCAGTGTTGGGTTGTCATGAAGCCGAAGTCCCTTTCGGAAAAGATGAATGGTGCGATGCGGCATCCTGGCTCTTCTTACCAGAGCTCTGAGAGAGGAAGGGAACCGTTGGCTTTGGGGATACACAATCCCTGTTAAAGAACAAGGTCAATTAGCAATTAGAAACGGAGCTGCAAACAGCCCCCAGGTCTTTTTACTGCCAATCTCTTCTGCTTTTTGGTAAATTTTTGTCAGTGAGAAAAGCAGAAGCAGGACCAAACCGCTCTTCTCAGGCTCCTCTGCCAGGTCCCACCATCCAGCAGCTGTATCACTACCCTGCTCCACAGAGAACGGCCTCTTCCCCAAAGGAGTCACGCAAGTCCTTAAGTTAAATCCCTAAATTAAATTACATCCCAACAGTGCTCACCAGCAGGAAGGAATCAAAACAGATGAGAGCTGCCAGAGGTCCATTTACTGCAGAAACACTTTACCACCCCATCAGCAAACCCTCCGTAAGTCAACAGCGAGAAGATGACGGAGGGAGCTCTGTCTCTGTTTGCCCGCAGCAGGCTGCGGGGAGAACAGCTCATCGGAGACCTGACCCGGCCCTCGCTCGGGCACTGAAAAGCCTTTTCTGGATTTCAGCAGGAGCCATCTGAAAGACACGGCGTGTTTCCTCACGAACAGACTGTTAAGGCTGCCAGGTGAAACAAGGCATCATGCTTTGAGAAACCCATAACAATTTATTGTCGTTTAGACAATTATTCTATCACCCGATGGCCCCTCCCCACCCTGGAAGGGGAATTGGGGGAAAAAAAGGAAACACAAAGGTTGAAATATAAATAGATTTAATAGGATAAGACTAAATAATTAACATTAGTAATACTAAAGAACCAGTATTGATCCTGATACCAATATAAAATACACGAGGACTGTACTCAGACCATTCCATCAGCAGGAGCCGTGCGCTCCCCGCAGGGACAGCCGATGCGGGACCCTGTGAGCGCTGTGGCTTCGGGAAGAAGGGAAGGGCTCCGGGCTCCGACACCGGGGCGAGGAGTGCTCAGGATGGCAGCCATCAGGGGGGAGAGAGGGAACTCCTCAGCAAACTTTCTAATTTCTATTGAATGTGCCATTCATGGTATGAAATAACCCCATTGGCAGCTTGGGTCGAGTGCCCGGGTCTCGCTCCTCCTCGTCCCCACACCTGGTGAGCTGAAAAACACTGAAGCCTTGAATCGCACGTAGCCTAGCAAACATTTTCATGAATTCAGACACCAGGGCCTTCTAAAAGTGCAGCGTTCCCAAGCATTAAAGAGAAATTTTTCCTGTGTCGCCCAAACCAGGACACAAGGGAAAGCAAAGCACAGCCCAACCAACACCGAAACAGGAGCATAATATCTCAATCCATCAGTTTGCCGTAGTTTTTATCCACCTTTCCTAATGCCAGGAGACCTCGTGGTGCTTCCAGGCATCAGGAGAAAAACCCTTCTCTCTCCATAGCAGAGCCGGGTGGTGATAACTGCAGAAAACTAATCTTTTTCTAAAATGGGGCTGCTGTACGGATTAGCACACATTAATTTGACGGGCAGGAGGCCGGATCTTGGCTCTCCGTCTGGGGTAGCTCGGGGAAGAGCCTGAGAAGCTGCCCCACAGCTGCTGGTTGCTCTGCTCACAGGGGACGGACCCAGCAGACGGCAGCAAACAGAAAGGACGAGCCCAGCTGCCACCTTGTGTTTGTACCAAACCCAGCGACGTCTCCCCACCTCGTCCTCTCCCACGGCGAAGGGGGGAAGCTCAACACCCACCTCCAACCCGGGTCCACACCCGCGTCCGATTCAAGCGTTACCACCCAGAGAAGTATTAAGAGATTAGGGATTAGCAAAGAACCAAACAACAATCTCTCATCCAGTTCAGCTCTTCCAGCCAAACTGCTCCGCTCACACCCTCCCAAATGGCTGCAAGAGGTGATCCGGCCCCTTGTCCCCGCACGACCCACAATCAACAGCTTTTATTATCAAAAAAGATAATTTTCCTTGACCTGTCCCCAAAAACGCTCATCAGCGTCACCAAGACAAACCCAGCTGCGCTCCCAGGCTGTGACACAGCCCGTCGCAACCCCCTGATAAGTGAACCCGGCAAATTCACGGCAAAAAGCGCAGGGTTTGGGGCTTTGCGGGGTGCTCTGCCTCGCGGCCCGGCTCCGGCACCGCCCTGCCCGCACCTCCCAGGAGAACAGGAAAAACAAGGCGACTCTCCTGCTGCTCTGGGGAGCACCCAGATGGCACTTTGGGGTAAAAAAAAAAAACATGCAAAGGGTGCTGGATGAGCCCCCTGCATCCTGTGGCGGGAGCACAGGACCAGCCTGCACCAGCCGGCCTCACCGAGGGGCTGCCCTGAGCCCAGGGCTCCGAGGCCCCACATGGCCTTTGGGGCCATCCCAAGCTCTGCGGCCCCACAGTCTGCAGGGCCACCCCAAATCCAGGGCCCCATAAAGCCCACAGGGTCACCCCAAAGCCAGTGCCCCACAGCCCCAGGCAGCCTGTGGAGCCTCACAGCCCCACACAGCCTCGAGGACTGGTCTGAGCCCAGGGCTGGGCAGCCTGGGGGGGGTCTTCTCATACAGCCTTTGAGTACTCCGCCATCTCAGGACACAACCTATGGGGCCCTACACCCCCACACAGCCTATGGGGCCACCCTGAGCCCAATGCCCCATACAGCTTGTGGGGCAGCACCAAACTTGGGGTCCCACATAGTCCATGGGGCCAGCCAAAGCCTGGGGGCTCCCAGCCCATGGGATGGCCCCAAGCCCAGGGTGTCCCAGCGGGGGTCCAACCCAGACCTTCCAGCGGTGCCATCCCCTGCAGGGCCAGTGGGGCACAGCCGTGGGGAGCGGGGACACACCAGGGCAGGGACTGGGAGCAGGGCAGGGGGACACCAGGCCAGGGCTAGAAGGGAAGAGGGTTAGGGGTAGCTCTGGGGATCCCAGCGCAGGGGACTGGGGGAATCGGAGCTGGCGGGGAGCAGGGGTTCCATTAAAAGGGACTGGGGCACGCTGGGGAGCAGCTGAGCCCAGAGCCAAGGGGGTGTCAGCGCTGGGTGGGGAGCTGGGACTCACCAATGGGTGGGAAGGACGGGTGGTGTCGGAAAGGAGGTGGTGGCTCAACACCAAGGGACGGCACCCTCAGATGCTCCAGCCCCGCCAGGAGGAAGGGGAAGATCCTCTGGGGTGGGGGAAGGGAGAGCAGGCACCGTCTGTTGGCAGATGTTGTATTAGGATTTATCTTCAAAGTCTCCATGAATGGGTGGCTTGAGCCCGTTCCCCCAGCAAGGCCGGACAGGCGCCCTGCCACCTCTGTGCCACGTCTGCTCATCAAAAATCAACCAGCGCGGGCAGAAAATACCCCTCGCACCTGCTGCATCCCCACCCTTGGGGAGAGGTACAAGACAGAAAGCAGGGAAACCCCCAAATCAGCCAACAGGGCCTTACCTCAAGGGTTTACCTGGCTGATGCACTGGGATCTTTACACGTTACCCCGAGAAGAGGATGCCAGGCAAGCGCCGATCATGGCTCTGCCACCAGAAAGCATTTCTCTCTGCGGGCAGAGATGTGCTGGAGGGATGCGGCCGTCGTCAGAGCGTCACCATCCTGTTCCTACAAGCATTGGGAAATCAGTCGCCCGGGTTTAAACACTCCTAAATAGCGTAAATCCACGCATCGAGGTGGATTCCGCACCAAGGACGGTTTGAGCGATGTGAGGTTTTGTGTAATTCCTGCGCGCGGAGGAGGGCGGACGGGGCAAGACGGGGCACGCAGGGGCTGAGGAACGCGCAGGGAAGGGAAACTTTTAACAGTTTAATTTCCTCTGCGGGCACTCTCGATTGTCCAGTTAAGTCAAACCACGGATATTCTCCTTGACTATAAGCCTGGCTGCTTAGGAAGCGACAGTAATGCAATTATAAAGCTTTAAATACACCTGTCAGCCAGCTGGAAAAAGCAGCCTCGCGACTGCCCTCTGAAACTGCAGCCTGGGCTTTTGAAGCAGAATAATTATCACCATCAAGTTGCTTAATGGTATTCAGACTTGACAGGCTGGAGAACAATTCCTCAATTAGGATTTAAGAAGAACCCCAGTCTTTTGGATTAATTTGGTTACATTATCCCAGCCTGCGCATCGAGCCGGACCTGAGGCTGCTGTCAGCCCAACACCTCCGCCTTATTTCCTCTTGTTCTGGTAGCTTAGGTGATAAATATATAGCACTTGATACAAGAAAATGACATTTTAAGTCGCACCAGGAATAGGGACCCAAAACCACCCGCCTGAAGGAGCTTGGCCGGCGCTTCCCCAGCAGGGGAGCCCGTGTGGGGTCCTCAGGCGGGCGGGGGGTGAGCGGCCCGGCCCCCAAAGCCCGCGCTCCGCCTTTACCTCCTTCCCCGCGGCCCGTGGTTCCTCCCGGAGGCCGGCGCCCAGCCCCTGGCCTCGCCATGCCCCGTTACACAACGCCGGCCAGGGGCGGAGAGGCGGGGCCGGGCCATGGGGCCGGGCCCGCCTCAGGCCCCGCTCCCCCGCCGTCCTGTCAGCGCCCGCGGCTCGCCCCGCACTGCGCAAGCCACGCCCACATAGCGGAGTTTTATTCAGGGGGCGGGGCTTGTGCTCCCGCCCGCCGGCCTGGTCCAATGGCAGCGCTCCTTCCTTTCGAATTCGAAGAGCCGCCGCCGAGGGGGCGGGGCTGGACGGTGTCCAATCAGCGCCGGTGTAGCGGGCCGTGGGGCGGGGCTGCCTGCGAGGCGTCGCCCCCCGTTGCTAGGCGCCCGGGGAAGTCCCGCCCCCGCCGCGCGCAAGCCGGGACCGCCGCGCGCCGCGGGTGTGTGAGGGGGGCGTTAAACCGGGGCGGTAATTAGGGTGAGGGGGGTAATTAGGCGGTTGGGGGGTAATTAGTGTGGGGGAAGCAGCGAGGCTGGGAGGGGGGAAGGCTGTTCCTGGCGGAGTGGCGTAGGGGGCTCAGGCCAGGGGAGGCCATTGCCATGCCTGTGAGGGGGCAGTTAGGCCCCGAGGGGGGGGTAATCCTTGTCTGTGTGAGGGGATAATTAGAATGAGGGGGGTAATTAGTGTGGGGGAAGCAACGAGGCTGGGGGGGAGTCTGTTTCTGGTGGGACTCTGTGAGGGCGGGGGCTCCCGGAGGGGTTTGGCCAGGGGAGCCTGTTGCCATCCCTGTGAGGGGGCAGTTAGGCCTGGGGAGGGAGAGGAGGGGTAATCCTTGTCTGTGTGAGGGGTTAATAATTAGCATAATTAGGCTGAGGGGGGGTAATTAGCATGAGGGAAGCAGCAAGGCCCGGGGGGGGGAGGTGTCTGTTCCTGGGGGGATTCTGCAAGGGCGGGGGGGCTCAGGCCAGGGGAGGCCATTGTCGCCCCTGTGAGGGGGCAGTTAGGCCCGGGGTGTGTGTGTCCTTGTCTGTGTGAGGGGATAATTAGGCTAAGGGAGGGGAGTGCAACTGCTCCCCCTTGGGGGTGGTTAGGCTGGGGGTGCAGCTGGGCTGAGGGGGGTTATGTAGTTCCTTGGGGGGTTCAGGCCGTGGGGGTGGTGTGGCTGGGTCTGTGTGGGGTTCGTTGTGCTGGGGGTCGGGGGGAAGAGGTGAGGCCTTGGGGGGTGGTTAAGCCAGGGAGGGGGTTCCCCTCCTTAGGGGCGAGTGGGTCAGGCTGGGGTGGGTTATGTGAACCAGGTTCCTGCTGTTCCCCCCCCTCGGGGCCCCTGTCCATGGGAGGTGGGTCTGTGCGCTCAGGAAGAGGTGCCCTGTCCATGGAGATGGGAAGGGCAGAGCTGGGGTTGGAGATCTTGCCTGGGGGGGTGTCCCATCTCTAAGGCAGTTTTGGGTTTTCCTGTTGCACTGAAAGGGAGAGCAGGGCGCCTTTGAGGCGGGAGGGATGTCCCTGTCTGCTGGAGGTTTGGAGGGACGGGGTACTGGTGGGTGTCCCCGTCTGAGGCTCCTCTGGGCATGGGTGGCCCCAGCAGGGCAATGGGTGCCCCTGTCCATGAAGGGACAGCATTTCACCCTGAAGGGACAAGGGTTGTCCCAGGTGTTGCAGCCCTGTTAGGGGTGTGGAGCCCCTGGACCGGGAGGATTTGTTAGATTCAGCTGGGGACTGAGGAGTGGGACTGGTTATAAAGTGGGGGATTTGGTTCTTTTCCTCCAGCTGGATGCGAGACCAGCTCCAGGAACAGGCTCCTGAGACTCTGGTTATCACACCAGGATAACGACTTGAAACCCAGGTTATTTCTTCTTAGCCAAAAAAAAAAAAAAAAAGCCTCAATATTAAGTGCTTTTTTGAAGCGCTAATTTTGCCAGTGATAAAATCCAGCCTCTCAGTTTCAGCACAATGCAAAGAGCCTCGCGACTGAAGAGGGAGCTCTCCCTCTTGACCACAGAGCCGCCTCCAGGCATCACCTGCTGGCAAAATGAAAACCAGCTGGATAACCTACGAGCACGTACGTACTTCTCCGCTGGGGCTTGTCTCCGAGCAAGGGCTGCGTTAGAGTTTGCTGACGGATTTGGATTCACTGGGTGGTGGGTGCTTTATAGGTTTCATGGAAGCATGGAATTTTAGGAAAACACTGTTGGTTTTTTTCTTGTCTTTCTTTAAACATAGTCTGGCTGATGGCTCAGCCAGTCTGCCTACGGCTTTGATGGCCATGGGGTGGAATTGGTCTCAGATCAGATGACATTTTTTTTATTCCTGGCTCTGAGCAGTGTTAGAGCTCTGTAACTGGAGGGTATGCAGAGGCTGTTGGATAATTTCAAGTGAATTTTGAATATAATGCTTATGTTTTAATCTTCTTTTAAAGAAATTTTGGGAGGTGCAGACACACCGTATGAGAAAGGAATATTCGACCTGGAAATAGTTGTTCCTGAAAGGTAAGCGGGCAACGACATCTAGTTAAGTAGTGCTTCCTTCAAACGGTTTTGTCAGTGTTAGGTCGATGGTTGGACTTGATGATCTGAAAGGTCCTTTCCAACCTAGACAACTCTATGAAATATAAATTAACTGATGTAAGGTATTTTATACAAGTGCTACCATTTTGGTCTTTTGTTTAGGCCCCCAGCAAAGAACGTGGTTGATTGTGCGAGACCCTTTAAGGAATGTAACTGTTATTTCCATTGGCTGATACGCGTATTTCACATTGGGCATCCTCAGATGCGTGATTAACAGCCTAAAAGCGTTATGAGAAGATCTCTGCCTGATTGCGTTGCCTCAAAGCTTTCTGGAAAGGAGCTTGTTCATGAGTAAAAAGCTTCCTGTCGTGTTTGCTGCTCTGGGGAAAGCTACGCAGGGAAGTGCGAAAGCCGAAAGCATCGAAGGCAGAGCACTGTCTCCTCCCAAAGCTTGTGAGGAAGGATGTCACTCAGTAAATGGCTGGGAGGAGGAAACGACAGCATTGCATGCGTGATGAAGCAACTGGCAGACAAATATAAAAACAATTTTTTTGTTTCTTAACACTTCTCTCTTGAAGGTACCCGTTTGAGCCCCCAAAGATTCGCTTTCTGACCCCTATCTATCATCCTAACATTGACTCTGCTGGAAGGATTTGCCTGGATGTTCTTAAATTACCACCAAAGGTAAGATAGCCACTTGGGCATGGGTAAGTGAGCCTGGAGAGGAAAATGAACTCCTTATCTTTTTCTTGTAAAAGCCTTATTGAATGTCTGTTCGCTACTGACTTATTTACATAGGAGCACGGGAGTAAAGTTTTTGAGCGGCATCTCCTTTGTTTAGAGACTAGAACATGACCTTCTTTGTTCCAGATAAATTTCTAAGGTTTTAAGGATTGGAGTCAGAAGGCATTAGGTGTCCCTGTGAAAACGGGCTACCCCGATGCCGACCCGGCAGAGAGGCGCAGGCTACGGCCTGTGGTTGTCAGTCAGGCTTCCTCGGAGAGGCCACAGCCTGTGTGTCGAGAGCGGATCTGGTGTTTTCGGGGGGGGGATTAAGTGCTCTGAGTCCTGAGGCAGCTTGTGGGCAGGTTGGGTTTAAATGCCCTACGTCCTGAGGTGTCTCTAGGCAGCCCGTGGGCTCTGCTGAACTGCTGCTCTGTCCTGTTTTCTCGAAGGGCGCGTGGAGACCTGCCTTGAACATCTCCACGCTGCTGACCTCCATCCAGCTGCTGATGGCGGAGCCCAACCCTGACGACCCGCTCATGGCAGACATAGTACGTGACCTCCTCTTCCTCTCTTGTGGCCGTGGGCGCAGGCCGGGAAGGAACGGTGGGCTAGATTTAGGCTGTGCTTCCGCCTTGCTCGCTCCGGATTGACACGCTAGAACGTTCCGTCGCAGCGTGGCTTGGCGACTGTGTTTCCCCGAAGCGGTTGGGACGTGCGGCGCAGGGTTCATGCCAGCGGTGGAAAAGAGATGGGAAAGGTTTTATCATCAAGCCTGCCAGCGCAAACGACTGCGTACCTTCTGCAAGCAAACGAAAACAAGCAAAATGAATTTTGTGCTTCATGCCGTGTGCTTGTAGTGGTTCCGGTCTGGTTCTAGGAGTCCTAAAGCCAGAGCTTGGTCCCAGCGCCTCGGTCTGATGTTTGTGTTAAATCAAATCTCTGTCTTTTTTGTCTTGCTCGTTACATTTAGTCCTCAGAGTACAAGTACAACAAGCAACTCTTCTTGCGAAATGCCAAGGAGTGGACTGAGAAATACGCGAGCCAGCAGAAGAGGGTAAGGAACGCGCTCCGCTTTCTCAGCTGAGCGTAACTCCGTCTTTGCGAACGGTCCGTCTCGTCTCACTTTGCCTTTCGCCACCACTTTGTGCCCGCTGCCTTTGGCCGCTTTCGTTCTTTCCTCCCCTTCTCTTCTGTGTCTTGGGGGTGTATTTAATTTCATTATACTTTTTTTTTTTTTTTAAGATCATTAGGTTCCCTCCTTCCAAATAAATGTGTTCATTCACAAATAATTGCAGTGGAGGAAGGACGAGTAAAGCTGAAACCTGATAAAACCCCTCCCCGGGGATGCTGCAGCCCTGTTTATTTCTCTGCTCTGTTCCGCTGTGGCTGTGTCTCGCGCTCAGCTGCGCCCGTGCTCCACCTGCTTCTCCCTTCCCAGACCAGTCTCCCCAATTCCCGGCAGAGAACAGCCTTCCTGCCGCCCCCTGGCCTCTCTTCCCTTCTGCCCCCTGGCTTATCTCCCGGTGGGGCGGGGGGCGGGGAGGGGTTGTCACATAAAAACAAACTGCATTTAAGCAGATCAAAACCAAAAAAATCGGTTCTGTTTGGGCCTTCTCCTTTCCCTCCCCGCACCTGACTCGGACAACGTGCTTTCCGAGAGGGAAATGTCTCCTACGTGGAAGCTCCGGAGCGGTGCCGGCTGCTTCCGCTCTCAATGCGTTTGTAAGTTCGTTGCGTGGGTTGTTAAAGGGCTCGGGGTGAGGGATCTGTTCAACGACCCTCAGCAACACGCTGGCCCCGGAGCGGCCTGGCTCATACCCGTACGTGGCGCTTCCAGGCTCAGTCATTCCCCTGCTCCCCTGTCAATCTCCTTCCTAAACTTCCCAGCCCTGGGAGCAGGATAAAGGGTCGGGAAAGCTCAGTTCTGATCTTGGCGGAAGGCAGGGCGTTCCAAGGTGCCCACACACACAGCTGGGAACACGCAGCGGTGCCAAGGGCTGTAAAACTGAATTATTCGCGGCTCTGGCTTTTATTTCTTCCGTTCTCCCAGGCTTCCAAGCCTTTGGAAGAGAAAATAAACCAAAGCGAAAGGAGTGCTGCCGATGGCTCTGCCGTGCAGAAGAGAAAAGGGAGTAACCTCAGCAAGAAGGAGAAGAAATCTCGCCTGGATTCCTGAGCGGGCTGTGGTGGCGGTGTGGCTGGCTGGCACCTCCGCTTTCCCTGTCCTTGGCCCCTGTACACCGGTTTTCCTGAATATTTTAACTGACGTGTAGCTGGCTTTGCTTTCCTGTTTCCTAGGGTTGGTTTTTTGTGTGTGTGTGTGAGAAGTTCCATTAAATAAATAAAATATAAAGCTTTAATTTATATCTATTTTTCTGTTTTGTTGTGTGGAATTTTGGGAATATTGAGAAGAAAAGGGAAAACTGGAAGTACCGGTTCAGCTTCCCATTTCCAGCTTCCTCTCGGAGAAATGGGAACAGCACCAGGTATTTCAGATCCTGTTTTACTGTCCCTGTCTCGGCACGAACAGCAGGGGCTGAGCAGCGGCCACACTGGGACCACTTTGTGGAAATCCTTCTCCGTGCGGGACAAGGAGCCGGAGGGGCTGAGGAGGAAGGAGGAGAGGTCTGGGTGGTGCACGGGATGGGGGGGGTCCCTGTCACCAGAACTGTTTAATTTTGTGAAGATCGATGGCAGAGCGCAGTGGGAGCAGCTCTGCAGAGAGGGACGGGGGAGTCCTGGTGGACACCAAGTTGCCTGTGAGCCAGCAATGTGCCCTGGTGGCCAAGAAGGCCAAGGGTCTCCTGGGGGGCGTTAAACAGAGCGTGGCCAGCGGGTGGAGGGAGGTTCATCCTCCCCCTCTGCTCTGCCCTGGGGAGGCCACAGCTGGAGCACTGGGGCCAGTGCTGGGCTCTGTGGTTGCAGAAGGACGGGGAACTGCTGGAGAGGGGACAGCAAAGGGCCACCAAGATGCTGAGGGGACTGGAACATCTCTCTGATGAAGAAAGGCTGAGGGATTTGGGTCTCTTCAGTCTGGAAAAAAGACAACCGAGGGGGGATCTTATGAACACTGATAAATACTGAAAGGGGGGGTGTCAGGAGGATGGGGCCAGGCTCTTCTCAGTGGTGCCCAGGGACAGGACAAGGGGTAACGGGCACAAACTTGACCATGGGAAGTTCCACCTCAACGTGAGGAGGAACTTCTTTACCCTGAGGGTGGCAGAGCCCTGGCACAGGCTGCCCAGAGAGGTGGGGGAGTCTCCGTCTCTGGAGACATCCCAAACCCGCCTGGACGCGTTCCTGTGCCACCTGCTCTGGGTGACCCTGCTCTGGCCGGGGGTGGGACTGGGTGATCCCCAGCGGTCCCTTCCCACCCCCCCGGCCAGTCTGGGATGCTCAGCCTCCTGCCCTGCCGGTGCCTCTAAGGAATTTAACCTGTGTCCTGTCCCTGCTCTGAGCAAAGCCAGCCTTGGCCCATCCTCACGCTCCCGCCGGAGCAGGGACAGGACGGGGCAGTAACGGGGGTGCTGAGCTCCAACGTGACAGGAGACGGGGAGGCCTCGCCTGCTGCTGTTTCCGGAGCCCTGGGCTTGTCTCTGCCGCGCCTCGTCCTGCTCAGTCGAAGTTGTAATAAAGGCAAAAGGCAAAGAACATGGCGAAGATCTGAAACGGCAGGAGGGGGGAGCGGGTCAGCCCCCCGCTGCCCGGCCACGCTCGCACCTCGCTGCGGCTGCAGCTGGACTCAGAGAGCCCAAAGACTAAGGGATGGGGGAGGAGGCGCTTGGGACCTTCCTGAGCCTGACACCCCTCCCCTCCCGGGCTGGTGGAGCCAAATAAACCCTCCCCAGCCCTTTCACCCGCAGCGGGAGGTTGGTTTTACACCCCGAGCCAGACCCGCTGTACCTGCACCCGCTTTCTGGCTGTGACCAAGACAGCTAGACACCTGGGGAGGGTCCACCCTGAGCCCATTTGTGGTCCCTTCACCCTCAGACCACCCTCCCGGCAAAAAGAGAGCCCCTGCGAGGTGACCCGCTGCCTGCCCTGTCCCTTCCCGTCCACCCCGTCCCTTCCCATCCGCCCTCTCCCCTCCGGCCCCGCTCAGCACCTCGATGCCCAGCACGGCCAGGCTGCAAGTCCCGGGGACGGAGATGTATTTCTGCAAGGTCCTGCCGAAGGCGGAGAAGCAGCCCTGGGCGGGGAGAGAGACGACGGAGGCGCTCGCTCATGCTCCCCATGGCTTCAGGGAGCTCAGAGGGTGAGATCGGGGGGTGTGGGGGGCACCGTGGTGGGGCAGGACGAGCTGAGGACTTGGGGAGTCACCGGGTGGGCAGTGTCCCAGACTCCTGTCCCCGACGCTTGGGGGCAGAGGACGGTGCTTGTCCCACTGCCCTGAGCCTGGGAAGCGCTGGGGATGGGAGAGGGAGGCGGCGGGATCGTGTCCCACCTGCTCGTGGATGTAGCCGGGGCTCCTCTCCCGGCACTGCTCCCAGCCCAGCAGCTCGCCCGCCTGCAGCAGCCCATCCCGGGCGCAGCAAGCCCGTGGCCAGGGCGTCCCCGGGTGCAGCTCCTGGAAGCAGGAGCCATTCCCAAAGTCTTCGGGTCCTAAAACGCCACAACACGAGAACTGAAACAGAAGGGAAATGCCATCAACACGCACTCAAAATGAGGGGGGGACATCACTTGGGGAGGTGACGGAGGGAGGAGGAACAGCCCAGCGTGGAGCTCGGTGTCTGAGGTCCACGAGCCCCTCGCCTGCATTCGGGGTCACCCTCGGCAGGTCCTGTGGGTGCTCCACCCCCCAGCCCCGTAGCCCACCAGGAGCCTCCCGGCTGCTCACCGTGACCATGAGGGTGTTCCAGGCGGTGGAGAAGACCTCGGCGCCCTCGTCCCCACGGTAGTTCCTCCGCAGCTTGGAGAGGAAGAGCTCGGGCTGGATCTGTGGGATCGGTGCCACCTGTGAGCACTGGGGGACCAGTGCCAGGGACGGGGCCCTGGGGGCTGCGCACCCACCCCGGGGCGCTGGCTCTCTTCGAGAGGACATGGGCACCCACCCATGGGACCCACCCACACGATTTCGGGCTTGCATCAGGGTGTTGCTGATGAAGATGAGGGTGAGAAAGGACATCCCTGTACCAGTCCACTACCCTGGGGGTTTTGGGGCCATGACCCATGGCATGACGGAGGGAGGAGAGGGGGTGGCCATCCCGGGCACGGCATCAGGACGCGGGGACGGTACCTGTTTCCAGTGCACCAGGAAGAGAATGGCCCCGACGAGCTGCGTGACGAAGACAAGGCTCACCAGGATGAAGAACTGGAAGGCAGCGGGATGGAGCAGTCAGAGACCAGCCCGACCCCGCCGGCAGCTCGCTCCGGCTCTTCCTCCCCAGCCCTGCCCGAGCCCTGCGCCCTTCAGACCGTGGGGACACAGGGGACACGTGCCACATCTCTGAGGACCACCAGCTGCCAGAGCTTGGGGATGCCAAAGAAATTGGGGTGTCGGTGCTCAGAAAGGGGTTTCTAGCTCTCGCCATTGGGGGGAAAAGTTGTCCCACATGGGACAAGCCAGCGGCTGCGGAGAGAAGTGACCCCACTCGCTGGCTTTATAAAATCCTCTGGGCTCTAAATTGAAAGACTCACAAGGTGGGGGCTGGATTAGGGGGGAGGCGTTGAGATCTGACAGGGCCAGGATGGGAAACACCGGGCTTCTGGATCCTCCGGGGACACCCCGCATCCCCCAACACCCTCCATCCCCTGGTCCCCCCATCCTCCATCCCCCTCCACCCCCTGGTCCCCACATCCCTGAGCACCCTCCATCCCCTGGCCCCTGCGTCCTCCATCCCCCTCCACTCCCTGGTCCCTACCACCTCCAACACCCTCCATCTCCTGGTCCCCACCCCGAACACCCTCCATCTCCTGGTCCCTGCATCCCCCAGCACCCTCCATCCCCTGGACCCCGAGTCCCGCAGTACCCTCCACCCCCTGGTCCCTGCGTCCTCCAACACCCTCCATCCGCTGGTCCCCACCCCCAGCACCCTCCACCCCCTGGTCCCTGCATCCTCCAACACCCTCCATCCCCTGGTCCCCCCATCCTCCATCCCCCTCCACCCCCTGGTCCCTGCATCCTCCAACACCCTCCATCCCCTGGTCCCCCCATCCTCCATCCCCCTCCACCCCCTGGTCCCTGCATCCTCCAACACCCTCCATGCCCTGGTCCCCCCATCCTCCATCCCCCTCCACCCCCTGGTCCCCACGACCTCCAACACCCTCCATCCCCTGGTCCCCACACCCAGCACCCTCCATCCCCTGGTCCCTGCGTCCTCCAACACCCTCCATCCCCTCGTCCCTGCATTCCACAGTACCCTCCACCCCCTGGTCCCCGCGTCCCCCATCACCCTCCATCCCCTGGGCCCCACGTGCCCAAACACCCTCCATCCCCTGGTCCCCTCATCCCCCATGCCCCTCCACCCCCTGTTCCCCATAACCTCCAGCACCCTCCACCCCCCGGTCCCTGCGTCCCCCAGCACCCTCCATCCCCTGCTCCCCACATCCCGCAGGCTCCAGCCCCCCAGCAACCCACCCCCCGCCTCCCGTCTCCCCTCTCTCACCACCAGCAGCAGGGGCCGGCTCCGGCGCAGGGCCCCACAGCACCCCAGGAAGCCCAGCAGCGCCAGGGCGATGCCCACGGCCAGCAGCAGGTAGGCACCCGCCCTCAGCACCGCCTTGGTAGCCACAATGTCCTGGAAACCAGCCGGGTCCACGGCCACCCAGATCCCCACACCTGCCAGGCACGTCCCCCCAGCCTGTGGGACACGCTGGGGTTATGGGGCGCAGGGACCCCACGGGGACTCGGGGATGCTCTAACCTCTGCTGGGGTCCCCCCCCACGGACTGGTGTCCCCCACCCAGGGGACGGGTCCCCTCCACCGCGCCGGGCCCCCGAGGACTCACAAACACCAGCACGTTGAAGATGAACATCAGGTACTTCATGCAGCTCAAGACACCCATGGGGACACCGGCGGGGGGGGACACAGCGCAGTGTTTGTCCCTGCAGAGGGGAGAGCAGAGCCCTGGCCACCACCAGCCCCAACCCGGCCTGGCCCCCCGGCTCCAGCGGGACACGGGGGTGCCCAAAATCCCCAAAGCACCTCCCACCCCCAAAGAGCCCCAAACCCCGTGTCCCCTCCAAACCCCACGTCCCCTCCAAACCCTGCGTCCCCTCCAACCCCGTGTCCCCTCCAAAGCCCACATCCTCTCCAAACCCCACGTCCCCTCCAAACCCTGTGTCCCCTCCAAACCCCGTGTCCCCTCCAAACCCTGCGTCCCCTCCAACCCCGTGTCCCCTCCAAACCCCGTGTCCCCTCCAAAGCCCACATCCCCTCCAAACCCCATGTCCCCTCCAAACCCCGTGTCTCCTCCAACCCCACGTCCCCTCCAACCCCACGTCCCCTCTAAACCCTGTGTCTCCTCCAACCCCGTGTCCCCTCCAAACCCCGTGTCTCCTCCAATCCCGTGTCCCCTCCAAACCCTGCGTCCCCTCCAACCCCCGTGTCCCCTACAACCCCGTGTCCCCTCCAAGGCCCATGTCCCCTCCAAACCCCGTGTCCCCTCCAAACCTCACGTCCCCTCCAAGCCCCGCCACCACTCACCCTGCGGGGACAGCGGGTGACCCGGCCGCCTCCAGCCCACCTCGGCACCGGCAGCGCCTATTTAACGGCAGGAAGGTCGGAAATTCCGCCCCCCCGCCCCCCTTTCCCAGACCAGCACCCCCCGAGAAACCCCTTCCATCGGTGGGGACATGAATGATTGATGGGGAACAGGATCCGCCATTGTGCTGGGCGGCGGAGGGGAGTCTCCAGCCCCGGCTGTCGTTAGCGGAGGTAATTAAACCTCCGGGCAGGGAAAGACGAGCTGCCCCGACAGGCCGAGGGCGACCTCGGCCATCAATTATTGCTGCGGACATTTGCTCGCCGGGGCTGTCGGCAGCCGGGGAAGCCCTCGACGGCCTTCAGAGGGGACCCGCGGCGCCGGGGTGGCCGACGGCCATCGGGGACAGAGGGACAGGGACAGGGGGATGGACAGGGCCTGGCCTGGCACCCCTCAGGGCGGCCATGATGGGGCAGCAGGGTCACTAACAGCAGGCCCAAGGGCGGTGTGAGCCCGGCCCTCGCCCCGCGGGGGTCTGTGCCCCCTCCCCGGTAGGGCCGCGGGGTGCGCGACCGCCCCGGCTCCCCCCGGTCCCCCGGGCCCGCCCGCCGCCATCGCGGGACTCCCGCAGGTGGCGCTCCCGGCGCGGCGTCCCGCCCCGCCACTAGGGGGCAGCCGAGCGCGCGGGCAGAGAGACGCGCGGCCGGGCTAGAGCGCCTCCCGCCGGCACGTCAGGCGGGTGGCTCGGCCAATCGCAGCGGCGGGTGGGGGGGAGAGAGAGACAGACAGCGGCGGCAGCCAATCAGAGCGCAGAGCCCGCGCAGCGCCCCCCGCCGCTCCGCCCGGTGGAGCGTTGTCGCTGCGCGGGGCGGGGCCTCGCCGCCGGAAGCGGCCCGTTCCCTCAGCGTCGCTTCCGGTGCCGCCGCCGCCGCCCAGCGCGGGATGTAGCGGCCGGTGAGTGCGGGGGGGACGGGGCGGGCGGCGACTTCGGCCCTGACGGTGTCCCGGGGAGGGGCGGGCCCGCCGGTGCCAGCCCGCGGGGGTGCCGGTCCGGGCCCGCCCGTGCCAGCCCGCGGAGGGGCCGGGGCGGGGTGCGCGGCCCGCGATTCCCGGTGACTCCCTTCTTCCTTCCTCCCTCCCCAGCGCGGCGGCAGAAGGACGCGGAGGGACCTGCACCGGCTGCCCCCCAGCACCGAGCCCGCCGCCATGGCGTCCCGCAAAGCCTCCGCCGCCGGGCAGGGCAACGGGCTGGCGGCCGCCGGCCGGGACAGAGCCCACCTGGAGCTGGCCGAGCTGGGGCCGCTGCTGGAGGAGAAGGGGGACCAAGGAGCCGCCAGCTCGGCCAGTGTAAGCCCTCCCTCGCCCCCCGAGGCCCCGGCGCCCCCGTCCTGGGACTCCCCGCTCCGTCCTTGCGGATTAACCGGGGAATTTGCCCCTTATCCCATTAGCAGCTTGAAGGATGCGGCGGCAGGGTGGGTTTTGCGGGGCCCCGGGGCTGTTCCTCGCGTTGTGTCAGCGCAGAGAGGCCGTGAGGGGCCAGAGGCCGTGAGGGGCAGAGGGTCTGGCTGGTCCCGGAGCTGAGCTGGCGCAAGAACCATTCCCGTCGTGCGGGCGCAGGGCTGGGATGGCCGAGATGCGTTGTCTCTGCGTGGCAGTGCTGCTGCTCGGAGTGAAGAGGGTGTTTGAAGGGGGTGTTGGCAGCTTTAGGGCTGGAAATTGCCTTCCCAAACCCACCAGCGGAAAAGGAGGAGGTTGGGAGCGGAGGCAGGATGGACAGAGTGTTCCCAGCTCGGGAGGGTGCCAGGGAGCCGCTGGCCGTGCTCTCCCTTGGGCTCGTGGCTGGGTTGGGGGGCCGGGTTTCCTGGCTGGGCCAAATGGTTGTTCCAGGGGTGTAGGGATGAAAATCCCCCAGGGTAATCCTGCTTTTCAGCAAGGATAAATCTGGGATTAGCCTGCCCGAGATGGTTAAGACAACAGCGTGTTGCATAAGTGGCGGTGACCGGCGGGTCCGGCCTGTCCCCTCGGGAAGGGATGAAGCCCCAGGTGCTCTCGAAAGGGACTCGCTGCTCTCCACACGCTGTTCCTCCTCCCGCGGGCAGGAATGACTTCCTCCCGGCCTTTCTCCCTTTAGGCAGAAGACCCGCCGTGCCCCGCGGCCCGTGAGGAAGAGGAGGAGGTGGTCCGTGTGCTGACTCTGCCTCTGCAGGCTCATCACGCGATGGAGAAGATGGAAGAGTTTGTGTATAAGGTATGGGAGCCTGGTGTGATCCCCCAATCCTCATTTTGGAATATTAATGAGGCCGGGATGCCCCGGGCTCGGGGTGACAGGCAGGGGCTGGGACGTGTTGCTTTCTCTGGGTGAAGTTCCCGGGGCTCCACGTGGGTCTGCCGGCCGCCTGCTCCCGGTAGTGTCTCCTGGGAACGGTACGGGAAGGGGATGGCGGCAGCTGGGAGGTGCCGTTGGGTGTTGGAGGTTGCGCCCAGCCGTGCGGGATGAGCAGCGACCTGGGGAGCCGCCCCAGTGCGTCTGCGTTCCTCTACCGGGGACCAAGCACTGTTGCTGGTTTCACCGGGTGCCTGTGCCCGCGGTCCCTGCGGTTCAGTAAGCAGCGGCACCGGCTGAGGGCCAGCCCGGTTCTGTTGCCAGCCAGGGCTCCCTCTTCCCTGACCGAAAAGGAAGGGACTTCCCCACTGCAGGGAACAGTTACTTTGGGCACAGAAGGGTTAAACCTGAGGGTGCAAATCGGCTCTGGCTCCCTGGGGTGCGTGTGGGGAGCGCTCTGCAGGATGTGGGTGGCTTAAGGGGGTGCCTGATTTCGCAAGGGCTAAATTCCCTCTCTCCGAGGAGCCTTACGGGGCATTTTCAGCCCTGGCTGGGCTTGTTCCGCGTGTGACTTTTGGCTCCTGGTGTGAGTAAACGTGAGCCTTTGGGCTGGCTCGATGCTCTGGGGGCCACCAGCCCAGCTTGGCATGTTGCAGGTGTGGGAAGGGCGCTGGCGCGTGATCCCTTACGACGTGCTGCCTGACTGGCTGAAGGACAACGATTACCTCCTGCACGGCCACAGGCCTCCCATGCCGTCTTTCCGAGCCTGCTTCAAGAGCATCTTCCGAATACACACCGAGACGGGCAACATCTGGACGCACTTGCTAGGTGACTGGGGGGGTTTGGGAGCCCTGGGGCTGAAGGTGGGCTTGTCCCCCACGCACAAGGGTGGCCTTTTATGGCCAGGACTTGCTTGGTGCTGGGGTCCTCTCCGTGCCTGGGGCCTCCCGTTGGAGGGTCACCTTACCCCTGCCTGGTCCGGTGTGCGCAGGCAGCTGGTCGCGAGGTGCCCGAGGGCTCCCGGAGCTCCCTGGGGGAAGCGACCAGGACATTTCCTCACAGCAGGGCCCCCGGGCTGGGCTCAGCGACCGTTTGTGGCTTTGCTTTTTGTGTGGGACAGAAAAACGTGTCCTGGGGCAAGACAGGAAAGCCTCGGAGCACGTTCCTCTGAAACCCGGGGATGGTCGGTGGCTCTTCACCCTGCGCCTGACCGTGCCCTTGCCCCCAGGGCCTTGTTTTTCTTTGCGTTTTGTTGAATTCGTTCACTTGCCTTCTGCCTGACTGTCCGTTTGGTGTGTTCCCTGCAGGTTTTGTCTTGTTCCTCTGCTTGGGGATCCTGACCATGCTGCGGCCCAACATGTATTTCATGGCTCCTCTCCAGGAGAAGGTGGTGTTCGGGATGTTCTTCCTGGGAGCAGTGCTGTGCCTCAGCTTCTCCTGGCTTTTCCACACTGTCTACTGTCACTCGGAGAAGGTCTCACGGACTTTTTCAAAGTGAGTCAGCACAAGGGCGGTTGTGTGGTCTCGTAGGAGGTTTCGAGTTGTCACAGCGTTTCCTCTTGGAAAGCGCTGCGTTCCCAAAAGTTTGATCCTTGGCGGGGAAGGGAGCGGTCACCGAATCCTGTGAACCACAGCTGGGTGCTGGAGGGCTCTGCCCTGCGCCTGAGCACCTTAAATCCGCCGCTCGTACGATGAGGTGGATAATAAAGAGTGGGAACCCGCCGCTCCCAAGGGAGCAGCCTTTGTGCCCCTCGTAGCAGTGAACTGAGGAGGGGTCTCGCTCTCATGAGACACGGCACTTTGGCCGTTGCCAGTTTACCGGCTGCTTTTAAAAACGCTGGTTCGGATCCAATTTGGATTGAAACCAAATGGAAAGAAAACAAACAGGCTTCCCGGCAAAGTGGAAAAGCTGGGCAGTGGCCAGTGCCTCTCCCCGAGGGCGGTGCGCGGGCTGCTCTTAGAGGCAAGCTCACGTCAGGCGGAGCAGCAGCGAGTCTTTCAAATAGGATCTGTCAGAGGCCTTTATTTGGGTGCTTCTTGCTGGGAAATCCTGCCAATCTCCTTTGCGTGAACCCCGGAGATCCGGCGGGTCTCCCAGAGATCGTGTCCGTAGAACAAACCCTGCTGCCGTGCCCTCAGCAGAAATGTCCTTGCCTACCGGGGAAGGCGCTTGCCACGGCCGCCGCGGTGGGGGGGGGGGTAACGCAAGCGGGTGCTTTCGGTGCTGAAATGGTTCCTGGATCGATAGATCGAAAGCACTTTGCAGCGGAGGAGAATAGCGAAATCCATATGGTGGTTTCAGCGCCCGGCCCCTCTCGTATCCAGCCGGCTCCTGTTCATCCCCTGCGCTCCTGCCGAGCGCTGCTGGCATCCCCAGAAGCCGCGTACGCGCCCAGGCCCTTTCTCCTGCCCCAAATGGCGTTGGTGAGGCCCAAGATCTCCCCTCTCTGGGCACTCGGCTTCACCCGCGGGGCTGTGGCTGCCTGCCGGGCCGCGGGGGCTCCGTTGGGGCACTGACACACCGTTACTGAGAGGACACCGGGGGACAGGGGGGTGGAGTTTAGGGCTCACCAGTGACTCTCTGTCGTTACACCCCGGCTGCAGGTTGGATTATTCAGGAATTGCACTGCTGATCATGGGGAGCTTTGTCCCATGGCTCTACTATTCGTTCTACTGCTCCCCGCAGCCAAGACTCATCTACCTCTCCATCGTCTGTGTCCTGGGCATCTCTGCCATCATCGTTGCGCAGTGGGACCGGTTTGCCACCCCCAAGCACAGGCAGACAAGAGCAGGTAGGAGTTCTCCCTCCTCACCCCGAGTCCCCAGCCCCGGGAGGGACTTTGGGAAGATCCCCTTGTGGGGTGGCTCTTCCCCTCCGGGCAGAGCTCCCGGCATCTGCAGAACGAACTCCCCCAGAGCACTACGCCGCCCTGCAGCAGCTCCTGGCAGGGAGAGTCTCCTTCCTCCTCGGGGGTTTAGATCCTCGGCTCAGCAGGGCCCGAGCTCCGCCTGGCACTCGGCGAGCCCGAGGTTTGGAGCAGACAAACACTGTTTAAAAATAGCCCTGTAAGCGGCGGCCGGGTGGCCTGGGGCTGTGCCGCGCGAAGCCACCTTCTCCGGGAAGCAGTTTGGCAGCGTGAACCTGCAGCTCGGGCGGAGAAGGGAGAGGTTCCCTCGTCTCTCCCCTGCCAGTTACGCGCTGGCACGTTCCTGCCTTCCTGGAGGCGGCAGGGTGAGGCCACCCCCGGCCCGCTCCGCACGTACGCCCTGTCTCAGCCCCGCTCAGCCTCAGTGAGCGCAGAGAAATGCCTCTGCCCGCCCTCCCCTCCCGGGGGGGCTCCTGCAGCAAAGCGTCGCGCTCGTCGCTGCCTGGCGAGAGACGATGTGCTGAGCTGGGGGCCGGGCAGCAGCGCTGGCGCATGAGGCAGGACACCCCCTGGGAGGAGGGCAGGGGACAAGGGGGGGCTGCCAGCCCCACCGCTGCCCCAGCTGCGGCTCCCGGAGGGGGCTGCTGGCCTCCCCCGGTGCCAAACGAGAGCGTTGGCTGGGCCAAAGCCTGCTGTGAGCACAAGCCGCAGCCGCTCTGGGCTGGTGTCTCGCTGCGGTGCCGTTTGCTCTCCGCCGAACTAATTAGATGCCAGAGTTGAAAATTTCATCACCGCTAATTAGCACCTTCGCCTTGAGGTCCAGGCAGCTTCACCCAACAAATGACTCTGGCGCAGCCCCTCCTGGAAGGGCTGGCTGGGGCTGCTGCCTTCCTCGCGCCTGCGAGGCTCCGGTGCCATCCGACGGGCTGGCACCTTCCCGAAGGGCCATTCCCGGAGCCAGGAGCGGGAGCTGCCACAACCCTGCAGGTGGTGAGCTCTGCCCAGTCAGCACCTGGGGGGGATCAGCACTGGTTTCGACTGGGCCGTAGAGCTGTAGATCCCTCATTTTTTGAAGGATAAATGCCGTGGGGGTTGGATAATCCAGGACTGAGCGAGGAAAAGCTGCTGGTGCCTCCAGGACGAGGGGGCGAGGGGAGCAGCAGCGGTTTGCTGATCTCTCCTCTCGGCCGCAGGCGTCTTTCTGGGGCTGGGGCTGAGCGGCGTGGTGCCCACCATGCACTTCACCATCGCCGAAGGCTTCGTCAAAGCCACCACCGTCGGCCAGATGGGCTGGTTCTTCCTCATGGCCGTCATGTACATCACAGGCGCGGGGCTCTACGCCGCCCGCATCCCCGAGCGCTTCTTCCCGGGCAAGTTCGACATCTGGGTGAGTGCGGAGCGGAGGCGGCAAGTGCGGGGCGCTGAGCGGATGGAGGGTGGGGTGAGCTCCGAGGGGAGGAGGAGGAGGAGGAGGGTGGGGGTGTCCTGCTGCACCCCAGCACACGTCAGGCAGCCAGACCTTGACTGGTCGCTGCCAGCAGGCAGGGCAGGCAAAGTACAGGGGTGGAAAACGCTGCCTGGGAGCAAAGAGCGGGGAAAAGTGGAGTTCAGGCAGTCCTGGGGTGGTGCAGAAGCAGCAAGGAGGAGGAAGAGATGTTCCCGGCGTTACTTTGTGCCCTTTGGTCCCGTCTAAAGGGCTTTTTCGCTTCCCTGCAGTTTCAGTCGCATCAGATCTTCCACGTGCTGGTGGTGGCGGCGGCCTTCGTCCACTTCTACGGGGTGTCGAACCTGCAGGAGTTTCGCTACGGACTGGAAGGGGGGTGCACAGACGACTCTCTGCTCTGAGAGCGCCTGGTTTTAGTACAAGCTTCCTAAGTGCTTTTTAAACTCCGTCTTTGCTAAAATCAAAGGAAGACTCAAAACTCGTTTGGGGTTGTTGGTTGGGTTTTGTTTGTTTGTGTTTGGTTGGTTGGTTTTTTTTTTTTTTAAGAAAAAAAAAAAAAAAGAAACAGAAAAATTCTTTAGCATTATCGACCAAATCCTCACCCCCGTGGCCACACGCTTCGCTGGGGCTGAGGGGGGGAGGCGAGGCGGCCCCCGGCTGCGCTCTCACCTCCTCCTCCGGCCAGTCCGGGGTGATCCCACTTTCCCAGGCATGATTCCCTAAAGCCAAGGGCGCGGAACCCCCAGCTCCCGGCCCGGCCGAGCCCCCCCCCACCACCCCAGCTCACCGCCGGAGCCAGCAGCGACACGCACTACCAGAGATTATTTTTTTTTTTGCATATCCCTCGCAGCAGAGGAGGAGGGGGCAGCTCTGCAGCCCCCCCCCCCTCCCTCCCAGCTCCGCTGCCCAGGGCACAGATTCGTGTAACTTAAGTTTTAATTGTCTTATATTTTTTTGTTTGTTTGTTTTCCTTGACAAAGTAATGTAAACATAAATGAGAGAATATTTAATATTTAATACTAAGCTTTAAAAAGACTTGCTGCCACCGCAGTGTACTCGGCTCCCTGGCTGTCTGTGGTAGTGAAGGAAGGACAGTGTGTTAGGGGAATGTAGAGCTGCTGTAGCTGATTGAAATAAAAAGGTCAATAGTTCAGTGTCGTGCCGGTGCCGTCCGTCTCGTTTTTTGGGTTGGGAGTAGGGAAGTGGCTGGGGGTGTGGGTGCTGAGCACCCCCAGGAGCACCCATGAGGGGGGCAGTGTGACTGGACAGCCCCAAGGGGTGAGATAAAGCAGAGGGAGCCCTGCCGGGGGAGGAAATTCTTCCCTGTCAGGACCAAGGGCTTCCCCCCCCCCCCAGGGGTTGGTGAGGATGAGGAGGGGGTGCCCTGAGCTGCCGCAGCCCGGCTGGTGCGTGGGGGAGGGAGGTTGGCACCCCAAATCAACGTCTCTGGGGTGATCACGGGGGATTAGGGGGGGAAGAGCTGAGCTGAGCAAAGCTCTGTGGCAGCCCGAGCCCGTTACCTTACAGAGGGGTGAGGGAGGAACGCCTGCCAGGGCCACCGCATGGCACACGTCCCCACCCTCCCTCTGTCCCTCCTGCTGTGGGGAAGGGTTGTGTGGTGACCCCTTTTTGGAGCTGTTTGGATGTGGCCTGGCTTTGGGGGCCTGGTGGAGCCCCCGGGGCGGGGAGCAGCAGGTTCCCCGGCTGCAGCTCGACCTACAGCAGCTCCTGCGCATCCCCGTATCCCATCCCGGCCACAGCACCGCTGGGAGAGGTCACCCACGACCCCCAGGCCAGGATGGGACTCGCTGAGTCCTCTCCCCTCCCACCAAACCCCCAAGGACAGCCCTGGGGTGCAAGGGCCAGGCCAGAGGCCAAAACCCTCGAGCCGGCCGGAGTTGAGCAACACCCGAGTGCTCTAATCCCATATAAAGAGTTCGGGAAAACACCCGTGTGATTAAAATGAAAAGCTGGATGCACAGGGGAGGCCCCACAGCTGCTGAGAGTAATTCTCTCTCCGAGACCGGCTCTACGGCTGAGGGTCTCAACCGCGAACAGCAGAGCGTGCTGGCCGCGTGACACAGATCGAGAAAATGGTCTTTAAAATTCAGCCGAGGAGCCGAGTAAGCGGCAAAGGAAGACGAGCCTTCACCCCCAAACACACACACAGAGTGCTTTTTGTGCTTCAGGTTTTTGAAAACGACACACCAGCAGCAACAACGTGGAACAGTAAGGGAGTAGAGACACAAGGCCCCGGCAGCCCTGGAGCGGTTCCCGGACAGGCAGGGGGGTGGGAACAGGAAAATGTCACTTTTACAGGGCACCAGGACGCAGGAGATGGTCGGGATCCTGCACTCGCGTGCGCCCTTCCTACAATCCCCGCTCACCCCCTTGTCAACCACTACCGTGACCGCTTCTGCCTCATTTCCCTCCTCTCCTCCCACCGCACGGCTCTGACGGGCTCCTGCCGCGGGGCAGGGATCAAACGCCTTCCCGGGGGGAGGAAAAGCCATGAAGCGGCTCAGATCATATTAATCAAGTCTTTTTGAATACGGATATTCTATCAGGAACCGACAGAACGCATCATGCAAGCACGATGCCAGCAAGCAATAGTATAAACTAGCATTAACAACGGAAAACCGCACGGGATGATTTTTTAACCGCTGGCAAGAGGGAACGTGCCTCCACGCCTGGAGTTTAAGAACAAAACCACGGAGCAGACGTTTTAATTGTGCTTAGGACCGGATCCGAGGTGGAAAGGCCAGCAGCAGAGGTGAGGAAGTAGTTTGCTGCCACCTCTTGCCAAAGGGGGCTCAAAGCCTTGCGGGTTTAGGGGAAGGGGGGGGAACGCCGCAGCCCCGCGCATCCACAAAAGGCAGATTCGGCTTTGACCGAAGAACTGGGGCTGCACGGCGGCAGGCGTAGGAAACAAAGAACAGCGGTGAAATATATATTGCTGGAAGTAATTTTCACTGGCTTGCACATTCTCCCAATAATATTCACTTTAGGAATGTAAAACCGCGTGTGGATTAAGTAGTTTCCTTAAGCTGAAATATGTGTGGCGACCTAAATCCGGTGGGGAAGAGGCTAAACTCCAGCTGCGTTCGCTGTCGCTGCCACATCCCAGAGAAGACTCCAAAGACTTTCACTTCGGTCCGTGTCCAAAGGATGACAAGACTCCATTTGGTCCTTGTCTCAAATCTCCGTGTATTCTATCAGACATGTGTTAACATTACAGCAATGGAATCTATCGGGAATAAATAGATTTGTCATCTTCTAAAAGTTCTCCTGCGCGGCTTGACACTGAAAAGCGCTGAAGGTCCCCTCGGCATGGCTCGTGTAAGAGACTACCACCGCTGTAAAGACATACCATACCGCCTCTGGCTCCTCCAGCATTTGAAATTTCAGCTCGGGTACAACGTGAACCAGGAGAACGAGGAGAAGCATCACTGGTATTGTCTGTAGTCGCCAAACGGAGAGGGCTGCAACTGCGAGGGGTCATCTGAAAACTGAGGGCCTGCGAATAAGGCGAGGTTGGGGGGGCGGGGGAAGAAAAAAACAACAAAAAAAGGCAGATCATAAATTCCGAAAGACGAGAGATTCTTCCCGCTCACAGCACAAAACACATCCACGGCATTTTTAATATAAATCCCCTCTAAAATTAACGAGGCCAACGACAAGACTTTACGTTTGATTTATTTTTTTTTTTCCCCCACTCAAAGACATTCAAGAGCTTTACGCGTTGACGGAGCCTCAGCCCAATAAGGCCCGTATTTTTATCTCCTTTATTAAGGGGGAAATGAATCAGAGGAGCGAGAAGGAGACGTTTTCAGTCACCTAAAGGAGCTGAAACCTATGCCTCGTTGCCCTGGGGTTGAACTTAGCCACCCTGTAAAGGTTTACCCACCGTAACTTGCCCGACAATAAAGCAAGCCAGTGAAACGGAACAAATCATTGTGGAGTCAGCTTCCCGACTCCTCTTGCTGACGTTCTGCTGGAGGGAAGCAATACGTTTACTGTACGCCAATTCGAGAGAGAATAAATCGTAACAGACAAACGACACCCTTTCTCTAAAGCAGCTGAATTTCAAAACGCCGTCGTATTAAGAACGGAAATTCTTCCAATTTAAATTGAACAAAGGACACGAGTGAGAGGAAACCTCTCGGGAATTAGTGGCTTGCTACTAATCCTTTCAAGACTAGTGGTTTTGTCCGTATTCCTCCCAAAATCAGGTGGGGCGACAGAGGTATTGAGGATTTTGCACAGGTATTAACACAAATGGTTCCCAACTTGGCTAACTGACACCTCAGCCGGCATTTTACTTCGAAAAAACAAAAGGCATCTAGTTTTTGAAGCAGTTTAGAAAAAAAAAAAAAATGCCGCCGCCACCACCCCCTCTTTGAAACCTTTTGTCTGCATTTGTCCACGGATCTCGATCACCCCGCTGAACCCAGGGTTACCCGTACGCTGGCACACAGGGCGTAGCTGGCCCGCCGGAGCCATCCCTTCCCCACAGCCAGCCCTTCCCTCAGACCCGCTGGGTCACCCACCGCCCCCTAAAACACTGCTGCCACCGCCCGACAGCTGCCCCAGGGGACGGGGCGGGACAGCAGGGACGTCCCTGCTTTCGCCTCCGGTCACGCAGCGGGACAGAGCTGATGATGCTCTTGTCTCATCAGCAACGCGCGGCTCCTCCTCGGCTTTCTGCAGCCTTAGCAGCCGGCAGAGCAGATGGACCCTGCCATAAGCCTGAGGACTGGAAGAGCTCCGTTAGCACAGACTGCGCTACAAAAGCCTCGCGATACCGGAGGCTGACGGTTCCTCACCGTTCGGAAACTGTGTGGAGGCAAATCTTGTTAAGAGAATACCAGCTCCTTCAATTAATGCGAGGAGAATCCCTCCCATGGCGGCAGATCCGACCATGGCAACAGGTCCATCTAAAAAGACAAAGCACAAAATAACGCTTTTTATTTCTCTGCTGCATTACTTTGCATATTATAACCCTCTTTCTTCAGTTATAATCTCTCCTATAAGCAGACTCAGAAGCAGCAATTTTGCATCCATTAAGCCTCATTCGCATCACCAGTAAAAGGATAATTACTGCGCAACTCCCCCCCCTCTTCCTCAAGGAAACAAAGGAACGCCGGTAATGCCTGGGAACGTAATTATTACTTTCCTAAGCACAGGACAAAAGTTTCAGATTATCTTTCAATTTCCCTGAGAAAGTAAATCCCAATTTGGGTATCGCAGCCTGCTGCTTCGCTGTGACCGAGGAGCACCGCGCGTTTAGAATACAGAAGTTTTTCAATTAACATCCTCCCCAGCGTTTGGTTTCTTACTTCTGGCAGCCAATATGGCTCCGGTCAGGGCTCCGCTCGTGATCGAATTCCACGGATCTTCTTTCCCTCTCATTCTGACCATACTGCAGTCGATCATGGAGAAGAGACCTCCCCAGACGGCAAAGCTACCTGGTAAAAAAGGAACAGAAAGCAGTTCAGAGAAAGCGGCGGAGCCGGCCCTGCTGCAGCCACCCAGTCAAGAGACGGTGCGGCGCGAGCGCGCTGGCTTTCAGACACCAAAGTACAATCAAACCCACAAAGAATCAAACATCGGCTAAAATCAATATTGAGATAAATTCTCAACTTGCCAGGTGACACATAGATTACACACACACACACCCCCCTTATATATAACCCCACTAATTTATATTTAATAACAGGAAGTTTATCCAACAGTGATTATAATGGAACTTCCATCCCAATAAAGCCAGATTAGCTCAGGGAACTCTCACGTTTTTCATTTTTAAAACATATTTCCACATAGAGAATGATGCAGAGTAATTTTGCACTTTATCCTAACGCTGCTCCCAGCATGTCAGATCCGAGGGCTGGAGCCCCTCTGCCGTGGGGACAGGCTGAGAGAGCTGGGGGGGTTCAGCCTGGAGAAGAGAAGGCTCCGGGGAGACCTTCCAGCCCCTTCCAGTCCCTAAAGGGGCTCCAGGAAAGCTGGGGAGGGACTCGGGATCAGGGAGGGGAGCCATGGGATGAGGGGGAATGGCTTCAAACTGAAAGAGGTGAGATTTAGATGAGATATCGGGAAGAAATTGTTTGCTATGAGGGTGGTGAGCCCCTGGCCCAGGGTGCCCAGAGAAGCTGTGGCTGCCCCATCCCTGGAGGGGTTCAAGGCCAGGTTGGACGGGGCTTGGAGCAACCTGGGCTGGTGGGAGGTGTCCCTGCCCGGGGCAGGGGGTGGCACTGGCTGGGCTTTAAGGTCCCTTAAAGGCACCCTGTGGGGCAGCCACAGCTTCTCTGGGCAACCTGGGCCAGGGGCTCACCACCCTCACAGCAAAGAGTTTCTTCCCGATATCTCATCTAAATCTCCCCTCTTTCCGTTTGAAGCCATTCCCCCTCGTCCCATGGCTCCCCTCCCTGCTCCAGAGTCCCTCCCCAGCTTTCCTGGAGCCCCTTTAGGGACTGGAAGGGGCTGGAAGGTCTCCCCGGAGCCTTCTCTTCTCCAGGCTGAACCCCCCCAGCTCTCTCAGCCTGTCCCCACAGCAGAGGGGCTCCAGCCCTCCCAGCAGCTCCGGGGCCTCCTCCGGCCCCGCTCCAACAGCTCCGTGTCCTTCTGCTGTTGGTGCCCCAGCGCTGGAGGCAGCACTGCAGGGGGGTCTCACAGAGCGGAGCAGAGGGGCAGAATCCCCCCCTCGCCCTGCTGCCCACGCTGCTGGGGATGCAGCCCAGGCTGCGGGGGGTTTCTGGGCTGCCAGCGCACGTTGCTGGGGCATGTGGAGCTTCTCCTCCACCAACACCCCCAAGTCCTTCTCCCCAGGGCTGCTCTCAAGCCATTCTCCACCCAGCCTGGATTTATGCTTGGGATTGCCCCGACCCACGTGCAGGACCTTGCGCTTGGCCCTCTTGAACCTCATAAGGTTCGCATGGGCCCACCTCTCCAGCCTGTCCAGGTCCCTCTGGATGGCATCCCTTCCCTGCAGCGTGTCGACCGCTCCACACAGCTTGGTGTCATCGGCAAACTTGCTGAGGGTACACTCAGTCCCACTGTCCGTCAGCCCTGGCTTATCACACCATGAACACAAGCATCGTTCCTCCCCACGTAAACTAATCCTGCATGCATGAGAACCGCCTTTACTCACTCCCTGGACTGAAAAACCCCGCTGAAGCACAGCTGCCCCACAGGCTCTTGTACCACGTTACATTCCCAAATTGGCTTATCTACCCACTACTGGGTTATCTACCAACAGTCAACTGACCGCAACACCACCACAAAATTCATTACCTCCCAGCTGTGGAGCTCTCGTTTTAATAGCTGTCAAACTTCCCCGCAGCCGGTGGTTTACACCCTACGATAAAAGAGAAACAACAGGTAAAATAAGAGAGTGAAGTCTCACAGACGATCTGCCTGTATAGAGCAAAAACTTGCCACAGGCCCGGCATATTTCTAAGCACCCTCAAGAGCCGCGAGCAGGAGCTGACAGAAACTGCATTTTGCACATACGTTAGTATTTACCACTCCCTTATAATATACCTGCCAACTACAGAAATGAATTACAGCCATCAGGCACTAAACAATTTGAGCTCAAAGTTTGTTTGATTCTAGTGGCGATCGAACGTGACATTTAAACTAACACTTTTAGCAAGATAAGCGTATTTATTTTTCACGTGTATCATTTCTTTGCTCCTATCTGATGCCCGGTCGCTCCACGCAGTTTGTACAAAAGACACCAGCGTGGCAAACGGCAGCATCAGGCGCAGGTAACCGCAGGGAGGAGACTGTCCGAGGAGGAGGACAGGGAAATCCAGCCGATGAGAGTGCCGGGGCGCTGCGCTAGAGGAAAACTGCATGCTGGTAGGTCACACCTCCATCAGTATTTTATCTATTCGGTACAAGCACCTCAACCCTATCGCAGATGCCCATGTGCCAGGAGCACTGTGCTCGGCTGGCAGCAGCAACCTCACTAGTTGTCCCGAATTTAGTCATTCCAGCTGCTCAGGTGGTGGATTTAGTCCTTGTCTCGGCAGCCCAGCCTCGGCAGCCGAGAGAAGCGAGGAATTCAGCTTCTAAATGTGGTGCTGAGCCTTCCAGAGTCTAATGCTAAACACGTCATCCAGGACCCCACAGAATTATCACCAGATATTTTCCTACACTTTAAGAAGATTTAAAGAACACACGCCCAAGTTTTATTTTTGATACCACCACTCAGAAGTGTGGACAGCTTTATTTAACAAGTCTTAAGCAAAATTAAGAATGTAGTTAAGCATATAATCCTTTTCATGTTAAGTATCTGCAGGGTCTGACTAGTTTGGAAACAGTTATTTATTTACAAAACTTACCTCAAACTGATGGCTTATTAAGTGTCACATAGTAACACCAAAAAACCTCAACAAAAATCCCTTTTATATGAAGCCAGAGAAACGTTTTAAAACAAACATTCTAGTAGAAATTGGATCTTATTTTAGCAAATATCTCTACAACAGGTTTATAGCCAAAATTTTGCAGCGGAAATCCTGAAAGTGAAAACTGATTTGCATCAGCTAAACTTCAACTTTCACATTTACGCACACTTCTGCATTTAAACAAAACCTATCAAAAAAACCCCAGTTAATAAAAAATCTTAATGATTAAATAAGAGAGTAATTAAATAAAATAACACCCCCTAATATAAATCTGAAGCAGAAAAAAGATCCTTTCTTTGATTCTTTCCATTTCTGCAAAGGAAGGCAGAGGGGTGGGCCAGAAAAGGAAGAAAAGCCCAGGCTCCACATCTTTCCGTGCAGACAGAACCAAAGGAGGAAGATCAGCCAAGACAGACGTATTCTGCTGCGCCCTCCACTTCCCCATCCCAAGGGAGACGTCTCTTGGCCAGGGAGGGCAGCCGGCTGCCAGCGTCCCACTGCTGCCCACGGATCACACAGGGAAAGCAGAACTTCTCCCCAGAAAGACGAAGGAGCCATCTGGATCCTGAGCCAGGCACCAGAGGCACCCCCCTGGTTTGGATTAATAACATGCAGGCCGTTAATCGGTCCCACTCCCTGCACAGGCGTTCCTTCTCCTCTACCTTCAGCTGGCCAGATTCGCCGCTGACGGACAGAGAAAGCAGGACCGCACTCGGAATGCACTCTCAAATGATTTTACTTACCACTGGGGAATTTCTGAACCCCTTGATAGCTTGGAAAATGCCACCTCCTATCGCTCCCATCGTGAAAGCACCTCCGCAGTCATCTACTATCCTCCAGGGACTATAAAGAAAAATAAAGATGAAAATACTAAATTCCACCACGTTAAACCACGCAAGCGACAATAACAAATCCGCCACTCATGCACTGAGGGTAACCGGAGCGAAAATCACGCCTGCCAGCTGGATTGTCTCACATCCAGCTTGCTGAGCAGACATCAACAAAACACAGGTAACATTACAGCAAAACAAACTCAAGGTCTGCGGAGTCTACCAACCCGTCTCCCTTGAGTGGCAGCATCAAATACGCAGAAGAATGGCCTGAACTCCTCACACAAGGCAGAAAGACGTATTTCCGTCATGGAAAACTTCTGCAGAATTCTGGCTCTGCCCTACTTATGGAGTGTAAATACTTTAAATTTATTATTCTCAATTTCATCTTGACCTACAAAAAACTTAGGTGGCAAATTCAATGAGACTCAGCTCACAGCTGGCACAAAACACCGCTTTCCTGGATCACTCCTGCTTTTCATTAGTTCTGGTTATTTAAACGAGAGACTTCAAAGTCGTCTTTCGTTAAACTGAAAAGGTTTTTCCTGATGCATCCTGGATCTTTGAAATTCATTCAGACAAAACACAGACCTAGTCAGAGGGCCAGAGGGCCACGATTCCTGCCTCCAACGACACGCAGCGTCGAGTGTTTCCGACCAGCGAGCAAAAGCTTTGCAACAGAAAAAGCAACTCCCTCGCAGCAAATGCTTTCAACACCAGTGAGATGAGCTTTCATTTGGGGTTCAAAATCCATTGCCAAACACTAGAGCCTTGTAACTCACCGCCATAAACTGAACTCCTAAACTAGGTGAGCGCTAACCTGCTCTGTTGCCACTGCGGGTAATTTTGAAGCATAAAATAACAAAGTTATTTTGTTTCTTTCATCTTATATCAAAATCTTACAGCAGAAGCCAAGCACTCAGATGATTACAGCTCCTGCGCTGTCAATAATCAGAAAGCCTAGCACAAAACAGACTACACCACCACGCAGGGTGACAAAACCGAACGCCGGGGCAAGCTCAGCGTTCGCATTAGCGAATCTCAGATCTGAGCGTCGATGTGCATTTCCAGTTTCACTCTGAATTTCACGTTTCTGTCCGTGAGGACTCCCCACGGCACCCAGCTCCCCCACGTGAGAGTACGTCTTCACCGATGCCTTCCGAATCTGCCACTTCTCTACTTCACAGAGTATGCTAATGCTCTTCTGCCGTAAGGAGTGACAAACACCATCTCTTTTCCCCAGACCCCGCGCTGTACGGCATATTTTGTCACGAGGGTTGGTTTTGGTTTGTTTTTTTTTTTAATTCCTGCAAAAAATTCCCAAACTTGCAGTCCCTCCTCCTACACATTCTCCCTGCCTCCTCGCTTTCCTGACCTACTTCTGAATCTCCCCCGCAGCCTTCTAAACGATGGTAAATTGCTTGTTTGCACACATGGCATTGTTCGCTTGCTTTGCTTTTCCATCTTGGCATCGCTCGGTTGTTCCGAACGCACCACAACCCCACCCAAATGTCACCCGTGATCTTCCCCAGTGACAGCGACATCCAGTCCCAAACCCACACTGATTCAGAAACCAGTGGAAGGATTGTACGTTATCCCACCATGCCATCACCCTTCTTCTTTATTGCCCTGCCTGTAACACGCTTTCATCTCATACTCCTTGCAAATCCCCTCTAGCTTTGACTAAATTAAATAATTTAGCCCCGCTTCACATTTTATTTTTCTTCCCCTATTTCCTGCACTTAATGATCAGAAAAAGGTTACAGGCACACTGTTGTCGGAGATGCCGAGATGAAAAGCGACAAAGCCTTTCTTCTTGGGGCTTTTTTTTCTTGTTTTGTTCTTCTCCACATCTTCTGTCCAGATTTTGATCTACTCTGTTATGAATAAAACATCTCATCACAACTCTCTTCCTTCGTTAGCTTGCTAACAGTGATATTGTTAAAAGGCTTTCTGGAAATCTAAATAGATTATGTAAAGTGGTCTTCCTTTACCCACAAGGTCAAAGAATTCCAATTTAGCAAATCGCGACCGTTCTTTACAGAAGCTTCGTTAATTAGACCCCAATCATGGAATGCTTTCCCAGATTTTTTTCCATCTTTAACCCTACTTCAGATGTCAAGCTCATTAGCTGTTACCTTTGGGGTTCTTAATTTTTCCTTTTAAACTATCCCCAAAGCCATCGCAGAAGCAGCTTTTAAATGAGAAAACGCCTTTGATACCAGCACAGCCATTTCATATGTCAGCTCCTTTGAACTCCCGGATAGATGCCGCATGCACCTCAAAGCTGACACAAAACACCCCCCAGCCCCTGTCAGTGTTTGACCTCAGTAGAGGGAACAATCGGAAGAGAATAAAAGAGATTGTTCCATTATTAACTTGGCACTTATCTACAAGCTTAATGTTACTGTTAATTGTTTCCCTGACTTTAAGGGGAGCCCTCACAGCAGGGAAATGATGTGCTCGCTGCTACACACAAGATAAGGTCGGATTCCCTAAGGTCGGATTCCTACTCCCGATGGCAACCGAGATCACTTAGAGATGAGGAGAGCAGAGGCCAGGACTTCACTTATGCCGGGGCCCCGGGGCAGCTCCACTGAGCGGAGAGAGCCTGAGGATACCCCACACCTCGTCTCCGCACGCCGAGGGAGCTGCGTTTGCTCATGGCACTGTTTGCCTGGATTAAAAGAGGAGAGGGCGGCAGGGCCAGCGGAGCGAGGACAGCCAGCAGGCGCCACGCCAGCTCTGACTGTCCGTGACCAAGACCCTCGCTCAGAGGGGTGAATTGTCCCTCCGAGCTCCACAGCTGCCTGCAGCTCTAACAGTCGATGAACCACAAGAGTCGGAGGCCACCACGTTTTAAAGCATTTTAAATAAACAAAGCTGCTTTTCCTCAGTGCCGAGAGTTCAACAGGGCGCCAACCTGACACCAGCTCCGCTGCAGAAGAGGCAGCACTTCATCCTCGCTGTCGAACCGTCGTGTCACGCCAGCTTGAACAGCCCAACCCCTGCCTCCCCCGTCAGCCGCTCGGGCCGTTCCCAGCACAGACCAGACTACGCAACGATCCGTGCTTCTAACGAAGGCGACTGCGATGGAAATTAGTGTCACCTTCCAGCGAGGTCACACCGCTCCCAGAAACACCAGCTCCCAGTGGGCTGAACACCACCCCCCGCCCCCCGCCGTCGCTGCAGGGGACAGAGATAACGGGGTGACCAGCAGCAAATGGGACAAAACAGCGTGGGGCCCCCGACAGCCCCCTCCCAGCTCAGCTATAACACATCCCTATTGCATGACCCTACTGAAACCAGAATGAGATCACCTGGAGGCCACAGCAATCAATCAATAAATAAAATTTATTTTGCTGATGTCCCAAACTTCATGCTGTAGAAAGGCAGAGCTGAAATTTATTGGGAAACTTAAAACGTGGCCGCAGAGCAATCTGCAAAGCTTTGGGAAAAGCCTCGCAAAGAGGCACAGGTCTCTATTTGTACAGGCTGCATACTAAATCCTGAGCCTAGCCTTCATTTAAATGTTTTATTACCAATAAAACCTTAAGGTTGCAACCAACGCGGCTGCGAACGTTTACAAAGCCGCTGCTGAGACGTGATGGGCGTGAGATGTCGCCAGCTCCGTAGTAAGGCCGCCTGTGCGGCCAGGCCGGTGTGCTCCGGCCGCATGGAAGCGGGGGAAGGAGAAGGGCAGAGTCACCGGGCCCGAGGGGACGAAGCGCGCCCGACCCCGCAGCGTCTGCGGCCCTCGGAGGCGCAGGCGCGGGGCAGGCCGCAGGGCCTAACCGCCAAGCGGTACCTTTTCCCCCTCAGGGAGGCTCCGCAGGACTCGGTACCGGCAGCGCTTTGCCCACGCAGGCCCCGAGCCAAGGGGGAGCCGCGGGGGAGCCCCTCGGCCGGCGCGGCCCGGCCTCCCCCCGCCGCCGCTCCCTCAGAGGGGCCCAGCCAAGGTCACACCCGCACCCTCCCACCGCGGAGCGCCCTCCCGGCTTTCTCCCCACCTCTCCCCAGTCCCTCCCTCTCCCCGGTGTCCCCGCACTGGTCCCGGTCCACGCCCGTGCCCCCGGGCCCGCGCCGAGCCCCGCAGCCACCCCTCACCAGGGCTCCCGCGCGTACTCCTCCATCTTGCCAGCCACCACCGCCCTCGCCCGCCTTCCCGCCGCCTGATTGGCTCACGGGCCGCGGCGTGGCCAATGGCGACGGAGGGCGGGACTAAGGCCTGCGCGGAGGGGGCTGCGCATGCGCCGTGACCCCTTCGCCCGGCGCTGACTGGCGGCGGCGGCGCTTTACCGGGGCCTCCGCCCGCCGTGGGGCCGCGCTGGGGGGGGGGGGGGGGGCGGGGGCTCGCTCCGGTTGCTGCGTCCGTTTCATCCTGCTAGGCCCACTCTGTGTACTGGGTCCGCTCCACCTGCCGCGCCCGCTCCGTCCACCAGGCCCCCTAGGTCTGCCAGGCCCGCCTCATCCCCTGGACCCTCTTCACCTGCCGGGGTCACCCGCCGGCCCCGCTGTGCCGCCCTCGGGCACAGCCATCAGCGTGTGTCCCTGGGGAAGGGGAGAGGGCACGGAGAGGGGGCTGGCCCCACAGGGCTCTCCAGGGCTGGCAGTGGTACCCCGTGAGTGCGGGTGGGGGGCTACGGAGAGACTCCAGTGGGGGAAAAGGCCGTACAGGAAAGCTGGGGAGGGACCCTGGATCAGGGAGGGGAGCCATGGGACGAGGGGGAATGGCTTCAAAGGGAAAGAGGGGAGATTTAGATGAGATATCGGGAAGAAACTCTTTGCTGTGAGGGCGGTGAGCCCCTGGCCCAGGTCGCCCAGAGAAGCTGTGGCTGCCCCATCCCTGGAGGGGTTCAAGGCCAGGTTGGACGGGGCTTGGAGCCACCTGGGCTGGTGGGAGGTGTCCCTGCCCAGGGCAGGGGGGTGGGACAAGATGATCTTCAAGGTCCCTTCCAACCCAAACCATTCTATGGGTCTACAATGTTTTAAGCAGCTCTGTGCAGAGCTGCCTGGGAGCCTGTGCGTTGTGCGCAGGGTTTTAAAATAAACAAAATTGATTCATTAAGAGAAATGATCAAACTTGGAAAAAGAGTGAAGTGGATGGGGGGGGGGTGTCTGGTAGGATTTCAGACTGTTCGCCTGGGGTCAGCTGGGTAAATCTCAGTCATTTCTGTGAAGTGAATTTTGTGCGTGAAAGTCTAAAAATCACAAAACTGCAGCTTGAGTGAGAATGATGTTGTGCCCATCCCTGGAGGGGTTCAAGGCCAGGTTGGACGGGGCTTGGAGCAACCTGGTCTGGTGGGAGGTGTCCCTGCCCAGGGCAGGGGGTGGCACTGGCTGGGCTTTAAGGTCCCTCCCAAACTCTAACCGTTCTCTGATTCTATATATACTGCCTCTGTTAGGGCTAGGCCTGTGTCACAGCACTGACAGCCGCGTGAAACACAAAGCAGCTTTTATTTAGCCCTCTAATAAATCGTGCCTGCAGTAAAAGCGTGAGCAAATCTGGGGGGCAGGGATCTGCTCTGCCAGTCCTCAGGCGACCGCTCTGTCTGTAAATGCATCCTGAGGGAAAATGCTATGAGCGCCCTGGAAGTGGAAGCCTGGCGGCACCTGGCTGAACGGGAGGAGGATGGCTGGCCGGTGACCGAGGGGTCGGTGCGGGGCTCACGGCCGAGGGCGTCCATCCCACCGGAGCTGCTGAGGCGCTCGGGAGTGGCACCCACCTCGCTCCTGGCACTGCTGAAGCAGCTGGGCTGACCTGGGGGTGTCCCTGGCGACGCATCTGTGGGCCGGGCAGCGTGGATGAGAGCTGGGCTTTGAGCTCCCCCTCAAGACATGGTGCCTGCGAGAGGGCAGTTCTCCGGAGAGGCCGGGAAGGCAGAGCTGAAAACAGCAGAATTAGTGTCTGTCCTGGCAGCAAATGCCAAGGCAGCCTGCAAAGCCCCCAAAGCCTTTCATGTTTGCAAGCACTCTAAGTTGTAAATCGCCTATTCTTTTCACACTCCTCATTTAACCTTACACACCGCGCTCTCTTGTACGGGCGGTAAATCATTCGGTTGCAACAGGCGACGTGGATTGCGCACCGGGACGCTTAATTGCTCTAATAAATCATGGGCTGAAGCAATGGGAAGGAGCTGAAATGCTCCCCCGGCTTTCATTTGTTGGTTTTGAAGGCTTTAAAAGACTCCTTGTGAATGTGAGCCTTCGTGGTTTGCGTGCAGCGGCGGCAGGTTTGTGCTTCGGGCAGAATGGGAGCGGAGAGGGCTGCAGTAATGGAGATCACCAGGAGGTGGTATTGTGGCTTCTGCTTTGGCCAAGGAGGGGAGATGGGAAGAGTGGAAAATCTCAGCCTGGTCCCAACTGGTCTCTCCACTCTCCCATCCTCTGTTCCTGCTCACACTGGTCTGACCCTCCTTAGGGTGGCAATTTCTTGCAGTTGCCCTTGCCCTTCCCCCCCTAATGAGTGGCAGGTTAATTACATCAGGCTCAACGATACTCATCCCTTCCACAAGGCATGGGAGAGCTTGCGAAACTCCCTGCGGAGCTCGTGTAGTCGTTGAGCTGCAGTGGCCAAAGTGACCCCCAGTAGATCAGCTGGGGGCACTGGTGGCACCCCTGGGCCGCATTCCTGGGGTTTTCAGAATTTCCCTGTGGCCAAGAGCTGGTTCCTTTCCTGATCTATAATGTCTTTTCCACACTTCCTCCGCTCTCGTGCTAGCAGAGGGAGGATTTGGGTGAAGTCGCAGTTGGGTTTGGGAGCGGTTTCTCTCACTGGTGGAGAGACCAACATGTTCCAGAGCAACCACGTGTCACAAGCAGGCAGGCAGATGTCACTTGCTTTCTCAAGGAACATCTTCTGAAATGATAAAAAGATCAGTGTGTTTAACCTTCCCTCCTGCAGGCTCTGAAGGAAAGGGAAATAAAACAGATTAGAGGAATCCATTCAATTTGCAGTTGTCCTTTATCAGCTAATAGGAAAAAATAAAGGGAGATGGACAGTCCTCGGTGGTGGCAGAAGAGATGGGGACACGGAAGGCTTTCCCAGCTCTGCCATAGATCCTGTACATGTGCCTCGTACTTAATCTGACTCTGTCTCAGTTCCTCGTCTCTAAGACGTGGCTAATCGTTTTGCCGCGTTTCGAAGGAGCGTTGTGCAGAAATATTCATTAGTGCCTCCGAGGCGCTCAGTTGCTATGGAGATGGGGATCCTGATAAATGCGGAGACTGACGGAGCCTCGGTGGAAATTCGGAGCTGCTGGGAGCTGCTCTGTGCCAAACCGCACCGTGCCGCACCGCACCGCACTCCAGTGACTGGCACAGCTTCAAAGGGACGGCATCGTCCCGCGGTGGCCGGAGCCGCTGCGGAGAAGGCTCAAGGATCCCCACGCACGTCTCCGGTCCCAGTTGCTGGTGGCCCTTGAAAGAGCCGCCAGTGCAGACGTATCCAGAGCTCCTCTTATTCTGGGGTGAAAACACTAGATTTTCTTTCTGGGTCGTTTGTTTTTTTTTTTTTCATGCAGCAACGAGAACTCTGTGGAATACGGTGCAGTGAGAGCTCTGCTAATATCCCCGTCTAAAGAGAGACGTGTGACAGCCAAGATAAACCGCAGGAAGACCATCCGCTATAAACCACGACAAGTTTAGAGTGACCCCTGGTTCTCTCCCGCTTTTTCTGCTAAGGAAGGAATATTTATTTCTCTGCAAAACTCTGACTCTGTGTTATCTGTGCGGAGCCAGCTCTGCAGCTCAGCGGAGCAGAGCCCGGCAGACGTGGGCTCCCAAATCGGGGAAGGATGTGCGGTGCTTCAGGAGAAACTCGGAGCCTCCCAGGTCGCGTTTACGGTTTCTTATGGAACTCGGTGCCTGGTGCTTCTCATCACAGGAGTCAAGATTCAGGAACAACAAAACAGAGACCTCATCGGGGTGTCGATCGTGATTTTATTCTGTTGAAAACCAATTTGCAGCACACAAAACAGTCATGAAGGAAAGGCAGAGAGACAGAAAGACAATTCCAGGGTTTACTCAGTGGTGGAAAAAGTTCTTTCTCTGTTTTAGCATTGCAAATTGTCCCTGGGGCTGCACGCGTACCCTGTCCCTGGGGCCAGGGGTGGCACACCTGACAAAGCTCCGATCTTTCCTGGAAGAGGGAGACACGTAGCTATGATTCCTTCTTTCCTTTTTTCCCTGCCCTCTCCAGTTGGGAACTGAGCTTCCAGTTTGTTGCTTACCGCTTACAAACACTTGGTGACCGAGGGCAGCGACACTGCATAGAAACACCAGGCATTTGGCCATTTCTTCCATCGCCAGACTCCGGTAACTCAAATTTCTCTTCCAGAAGACGCGGTGTTAAAGCCTTTTTGAATTGTGCATCCTGAAAAGCAACCAGAGAGTGCGTTAGAGAGGTCCAGGGCTGTAGCAAGGTGGAACAAGCAAGACACTCATTTGGCTTCTTCAGGCAAAAAGGGCACCAAAAGGACACCAATATGCTAAATTCACTCTGGTTCCTGTTGCCTTCCGCGCTGTTGCAGCCATGGCAGTTTTGGGGTGAGGAACGGAGGAGAGTCTGACTGGGCTGAGACCAAGAGAAGATGATGAAGGGGATGCCCGTGTCCCTCCTAGTCCTTGGCGCAAGTGAGCACCGAGACGAGGGTCATGATATCGGGGCGACAGAAGTGATGGGGTGAAGTGGGATGAAACTCAATGCGACGATGTTTAAGGTTATGCACTTGGAAACTAAAATCAACAGGTTTTTTTTTTCTCCAGCCTGGAAAAAAATCTCAGTGGTGCTGGTGAATCACAGGAAGGCTATGAGCAGGAGCCAGGCGCTGTGATGCTGGAGATAAGTGAAATCCTAGAATGCGACAAGAATGTGCGTTTCCCGTCAAGATGGGGAATGTCTAGTTTGTAATGCAAGGCATTGGGAAACTCACCTAGAAGACCCTGTGCCTCTGCTCCGGGTGGGATCTGAGCTAAGGAGGTGGGCAGAGAAGGTAATTAGGCTGACGAGGAAAGTCTTAGGAGACTTTATTTTACGGAAGAGAGCCAAAGGGCTGCTTGCTTGGACTAGCAAAGGGTGAGGCCTGAGAGCAGACAGTAAATTTTAGGAGGATGATAAAGGATGAAGAAAAAAGGATGAAGCTGGCGGCATAACGAACGGGTACAAAGTGCTGTGCACGGGGTAAAGCTGCCTTCAGACTTGGAGAGAAGGGCCCGTCTGCCCCTCTCCCTCTGGGAGAAGTTGCAGGTGCCAGTAAGCTTCTTTATGGATTAAGGTTGATGGAAAGTAGGTGCCTCCAGCCAAAGCCCAGGCTTAGGGCGCCGTCTGAACAAGGAGGAGGAGAGACTCAGGGATTTAGTCTTGTGCAGAAGGAGGGCCGTCTCTGGGGCTTGGCGAGGGGAAATGGGGGTGTCGTGCTGAAGAGCAGCTGCAGAAACAGCCCTGCAGAGGATGGGGTGTCAGCTCTGATAAAGCGCCCCAGGGACGGCGCTGGGGTCAGGCTCTGCCGAGCGAGGAGCCGGCCCCGGGCTGGGCTGGCACTCGCTGCCTCCTTCCTCCCCGCTTCAAAAGCGCCCGACTTTGCACATCCTTCGTAAAGAAACCGGTCGGCACCAGGAACATAACCACCGGCCACCTCTTTCCCGAAGGGCTGTGCGCTTTGGCTAACCGCACGGATCCGGGAGGGCAGCGGGTTAAAGATGAAAACTTTCCCCTGGTTGGGCCCTTCATTGCCGATTTCAGCCAAGAGCTGTCACTGTCACAGCAGAAACTCTCCCCTCCTGTAACGGAGAAGACACCCCATATCTTCGGAGCCACGCTGACCTCTTTAGTAGCCCTCCGGCACCGATGGGCACGTGCTAGGGCTCTGCCTCCCCACCCCCAGATCCCCAGCCTGCCAGCTTGTGCATTTTTGCATGTTTTCTCACTAGGTTGGCCCATTGCCTTTAAAAGGCTAAATGCTCCGGACTAAATTTGGTCATGCAGCTCTGCATGGTTCCCTGGAATGTCCTCGGGTTTCAGGCTCCTCTGATAGCACCATTCCCCGCCTCCCGCTGGGCTCCATTGGCTTCCCAGCACCCGAATCGCGGCTGGATCCTGTTATTGGCCAACTCTTGGACCGAGGGGTGTCCCCTCTTTATAACTACTATATCCCGGGCTGCAGGGATTGAGAGCTGCTGAGATTTAACACTTCAGCACCTGCTGCCGCTGGGGGAAGCAGTGGTGGAGCTTCGGCTTCTGTTTTTTCTCCTTCCTTGGGTACCACACACAACCGCAACCGTGTCTCGCCAGCGAGCCAAGATGTCCAAAGTGGCCAAATATCGGCGACAAGTTAGTGAAGATCCAGATATTGACAGTTTGTTGTCTACTCTGTCTCCGGAGGAGATGGAAGAGCTGGAAAAGGAGCTGGATGTGGTGGATACGGATGGAAGCATCCCTCTGGAGCCCGGTCAGAAGAACCAAACTGAAAATTCCCCGCCTGGCCCGCAAAACTGCGACGCCATGCTCAATCACTGCGAAAAGGAGACCAGGAAACGTCTTCAGAGGGAGCAGTCGATAGACGTAAGTCACATCTCCCCGCGCTTGAGCTGGTTTTGTGAGGAATGCGGGGGCAACACCTGGGAACCCCGCTGGGCTGTTGTGGGGGACGAGATGGAAAACACGAACCCCGAGAAAAGGCTGCCGTGCCCGTTAAAGAGGAATAGCTGTCGTGTAGAGGCCGGAGGAGCCAGGCAGGAGCTCGTCCAGGCACTCCGGGAGGGAACGGGGTATTTCTTGAAATCCTGGTGTTACGCGCAAAGCCAAATCCTGTGCCAGTGCCAGGGATTTTCTCTCTGCCTTTGCTCTAAAGGCGGCCGGAGGGGCCGGTGCAGTGACAGCGATCCCACAGGCTGCGTTTCTTTTTCCTTCCCCCCCCCCCCGCCTTTTTTTTTTCTTTTTTTTTTTTTTTTCCTTTGAAGAGCTGCGGCCTGTCAGTCCCTTCAGTTCCGCTTGTGCAAAAGCTTCAACTCTCTCTGGTTCTTGTGGAATAAAAAAAAAAAACAAACAAAAAAAAAGTTCGCTGCTTTGTGGAAATCACCCCGAGAAGCAGGTTTTGCCCCAAACCGTTTGTTTCATATTTGTTGCTCGGTTAAAATTAATTCTTTTGTTTTGATTTGAGTACATTTATCTCCTCCTTTGCCCCTGGCAAATCCTTTAATAGCTTGCTTTCAGCGAGAAAGCTTCATGCCCATCCCTCTCATCTTTTTGCCTCAGTGGGAGCCAGTCCCGCTTCTCTCTAACGTTTATTAACCTCTGCACTGAGAATATTTGGTATGTGCCCCGTGCGTGGGAGGCTGGGAAGCGTTTGGTTTCCCTAGTTTTTCACTAGGCTGAGCCAGAGGGTGAAAGAAGGAGACTCTTCGGCTATTTATCTGTGGAGTCGCGGGCAGATTTCATAGCCCAGGCTGGATTCGCGTCTGCCGGGACAGGACGGGGCTGGGGAGGATCAGCAGCGTAAGCAGAGCAGAGGATTATGTGGATACCCCTGCGGCTCCGATTCCTTACCTATTCCAGCTCACCCAGCAGGAACCTGGACCTCCCAGCTGAGTAACCGAGCTCTAACTGGCCCGTGAGCACTTGGAAACAGCTCTTTATGGATGTGTATTCCAGGAGGGTCCTCTCCTGACTGGGTCCTGGGGGAAAACAGAGAGAAAGAGATGAAAATCGCAGCTATAGGAGAAATAAATGAAGGTTTATTCTGGAGACCTGAACAAGGGGTTAAATAGTTCCCCCCACCCCTCTCCAAGCTGGGAGCTTTCGTCTGGCTGGGAGGACGAGGCACTCACAGCCTTCACCTTCTATATGTGGCGTTTGGCGTGGGCCGGGGGACAGAAAGCGCCGTGCCCCGCGCCGCCAGAGCGCTGGGTTTGTTTTCCCACCAGCGAGCGGGCGGAAAAATCTCCCCCGCGGTGGGGAACTGCAGGCGCTGCAGGACAAACCCGTCGGGAAAGAGAAGTGGTGTCGTGTGGGACCAGTTATCCCAGTGACGCCGCAGGGGTTTGCACTGGTTTGCAGGTGGTCCCGGCTCGCAGTGCCCGGCTGGCACTGAAAAAGCTGCTTTTTTCAGGCCGGGGAGGGGGGAACTCGCGTTCGGCATCGGTAGTGATGCTATTGTGTTTTTCGCCGTGGGAAGATGAGGAGCCGAGTGGGAATCGGGACAGGGAAGTGTCCGTGATCAGGAGAAAGGGAGGAAATTGGAAAACTGGGAAATTGGCTGGTTAAACACTACGTTATTTGGAAGCTGCGTGTGGGGGGGTGTGTGCGTGTCTGTGCTGCGGGAGAGGACTCGGGATGGCGGCAGGGGATGGCACGGGGAGGAGAGGTGCTCGGGAGAGGGTGTAGAGCTCCGGCCGGCGGGGAGGGCAGCGATGGAGGACACGGAGGTCCTGAGAAAAGCGCTCGTTGTGCTCTCCTTCGAACCTCGGTAGCGTCGGGCCGTGGAAGACAAAGCAAGTTGGCAGCCGGTCAAATTTGTCAGTGAAACCGGCCCGGTTAGATTGCGTTGCAGTAACTAGATATAGCAGAACTGACTTTCTTCTTCTATTTCAATCCCTGGAGGCCAAGAAAAAAATATCCTCCGCCCCTTCCTCCTTGGCATTGTTAGGACCTGGGATTAGCACCGAGAAAATGCCAGCTCGCAGCGCTGGCAGGTCAGCACATGCCGGTGGTGGAGCAGGGCCTTTGCTCCACCGTGGGGCACGACGACGGGATGGGATGGGATGGGGTGGGATGGCATGGCATGGCATAGGAAAGGGTGGGACGGGATCACTGGACCACAGAAGCAATCACAGCAACCAGCCCAGGAAGCCGATGATCCCCTCCACCCAAGGAACCACAGGGCTGTGTTTTGCTGCAGGATGGAATGAGAACACGGAGCCACCCGGAGCATCCCAGGCACCTCCCGAGCGCTCACCCGTCTGCTCAGAGCACTCAGGCCTCTGATGACAAATCCCTCTCTCTTATCAGTGGATTTCGCGTCGCAGCAGGCAGCGAAGCACTTGTGCCTGCCAACACCGGCGTTGTGGCTGCACACCCACGGGGGTGGCATTGCCCCGGCCGTGTCCCTCCCTGCCCCTCTCCCTGGATGGCTCCCAGCATCGTGCATCGCAAACCCACGCAGCGCCCGGCATCCCTCATTGAATCCATCGAGCAAAACCTTTGCGAGCGAGAGGCAGACTCGTGAGCGTGGAAGGGAAGCGCGGGCACGAGGGCAGGGAAGGAATGGGAGGTCCTTCCAGCGGGACTGGCCCTCTGGACATCTGGAAGATGTTATGCTGCGTCTGTGATGTCTCTTCCGTGGGGAGGGACAGGAGGTTAGATTCTTGTCCTTGAACCGCAGAGAGCTTACAGGTCCGCAGTTGCCTTGCATGAAGGCACCGAGGACAGAAAATACGAGGGATTTGCCAGCCCAGCTCCGCAGCGGCGCCTCGGGCTGTGTCGTTATTGCTAAAACTCATTTTGCAAAGCTGGGAGGTGGCTGGGTGGCAGCCCCCGCCGTGCCACGGCCCCTCCAGCTCCCGCAGCCCGCCGGGACCGGGGCCACGCTGACCCGCGCGGCTGCTCTCCTCTCTCCACACCTATTTTTCCTCTTCCCTCCTGTTCTTCCCTCCCTCCTTTGCCCCCTCGTTGTGCAGCGGCTGGTGGGACGTTGGCTGTTAGCTGGGATGTGCGGGAATTGCTCCGAAGCGCAAAATAAGGTATTTTAAAGGGAAAGGTTGAGTTTGTGCCCGCCTCACGGCTCTTCTTGCAGACGTTGCTCTGTTCTCGGACTGGCTCCGGGCACCCCCATTCCCTTCTCAATCTCGCGAGGAGTGGGTATATTTAGAAATATTGTAACTACATAATAGCATGTCTTCTTAGTGATGAAAAGGGCAAACTTGGGTAACTAGGAAGCAGTTTATAAACAGCCCAAAATAGCCGTGAGCTTTGCCCTAACTTCTCTGCGCCGGGGAGCCAAATTCACGTCTTGGTGATGCAGGCATTAATTAATTCATCTTCATTTTGTATTGCTAGCGAGTGAAAGCATACCCCGGTTCAACAGTGGGGCTTGGGACAGCGCGTCTCTTCGGATGCGCTCAACAAGGCCTTCTTGTAGGTCCATGTTGTCGCGGGAGCCAAAGGTAAACTAATATTCACGAGCAGATAAATGACGAGACGGTTTCCAATAGCTCGTGGCTCTTCAGCGGGCAAAGACATAACGAGAGAGAAATTCAGGGTAGAAACGTGCTGTAAAGTTGAAGCAGCGGCATTAGCCGAAGGACGATTTACGGGCAGGGGGGCGCAGCTATCGCTTGAAATCTTTGTACCGTGCCTGGGATTTCTCTTCAGAAGAGGCAAAGCTGTCTGTGCCGGGGGCTCACGTGTCTCTGGTGGACGGGTTTCTGTGGCAGCTGAGCCGTATGAGGAGGTGGGTTTGTGAGATCTAGTCTGGTTTTGGCCTCTGCTGTTGGTGACATCTTCTTTACAAAGCACGTACCTATGCATACAGCACTACGATACACATCCCGGACATACCCCCATCTTTCCCATTGGCGTTTGGTCACTCTAAACCCCCGCAGGGGTACTTTTGCTGGGAGGGACCTGGCTGAGAAGAGCTGCCCCGTGGGAAGGACCCCCGTTCCCTGTGAACCACGCGTGCCATGGGGCCAGGGGGTTGGGCGAACGAGGGCTCCTTAGCAGTTGCCGTATCCATAGCAGGAGGTTTTGCTTTTCAAAGCATGCCACAAAATCCACCCGCTGCTGTTCCTGGCTCTCCATGGATTCCCACCTGCCCTCACCGCAAGGCCCCTGGTGGCTCCAAAATGCTGAGCACCCAATGGCAGAGGCAGCTCCTCCTTGTGCTCTCCTTCTCCAGCTCCACCGCCTTCCCTGGGAGTGGATGGAGCCGTCTTCCCTCAACGTTGCCTGTAAGGAAAGGCCACATGGATGTCCCGGTCCCATCAGAGTCCCCAGTCCTGCCTCCCAACAGGGCTGCACTGATTTCCTGCTGCTTCAAGCGGGGATGGCTGGGAAAACGCAGGGGAATTGCATGCGGGGATATTATCCTACGACTGGAGGGGATTCATTCCAGGGCCACAAAACCATTTCTTTTGGCAACACATAGTGGATCCCTCTTTCCACGTAAGCCGTGGGAGCAGCTCCGTGGAGGAGAAGGCTCTGAGTAGGAGACACTGGATGCCAGGGCAGATGTGCACAGCCAGGGCCAGCTCTGCGCAGTGCAGACGCTCCCTGTCTTTTTGTCTCCTGACGGCTGAACACCCTTCCTGCAGGAGAAGCTGAGCTGGCTTAGACAAGTGTCTTCCAACACCTTTCCTCTTCTCGTTCCCCCCGCGCAGGCAGGACACCCTCCTGTTCCAGGTCCGTGCGTCCTTATCCCTGCTTTGCCTGGCCCAGAGCTCCTGGGGACATCCTTGTGTCCCCAAGCGCTCTTGGCCGTGGGCTGCACACAGCTGACAGCGAGCGGTGGGACAACGTTCCTCATGGCCGGGTTTTGATGCAGTGGGAAAAGCAGTGACCCGGAAGGGAGTTTACTTCATCCAAATGCAGCATGTTTGAAGGATGCTGATGCCAGAGGGCAGCAGGTTTTATTGCCACGGATGAGGATTACAAAACTCCTTGGAAAGGTCTTGTAAAAAGTCCTGCCTTCCTTTTTAACTTACTGGGGTTGGCACTTGCTGCTGGGTGGTATTTAATCCACTTACTGGTGGCTGTACGTGGAGGGACGTACCGTGAAAAGTGACAATCCCTGCCACCGAGCCCTTCTTACAACACCACGGAAAAACGAGTTGGTATTTAAATTTCTTATCGGTGCTCAAAGCCCGTCATCTTTTCGTGAAGGTGCCTGGAGGAAAAACAAGCTCCACATTTAAATAGCTGGGACAGACTCAAGGGAAATTGCAAACAAGGGAAAAGAAGCGGTTGTATCATTCCTGAAGCATCTTACCAGTCTGTGACTAACACGTATGTATTTAAACTCTGCTGTTCTGTTTATCAACCAGTTCTGTCGATACGCCAAGACTGTTCCTTCTCTCTTCCAAGAATCTTCACCAATTCCCAGCTCTTGCCTTTCTTTTAACCATGTTCTGGGCAGGTCTTCAGAGGTCTGGGTGCCTGCTTTTCCCGCAGCAGAACATAGAATCATAGAATTGTCTAGACTGAAAGGGAAATTTAAGATCATTGAGTCCAAACATCAACCCAACACCACCCAAACTACCACTACCCCATGTCCCTCAGCACCGCGTCTGCCCGGCTTTTAAATCCCTCCAGGGATGGCGATTCCACCATGTCCCTGGGCAGCCTGTTCCAATGCTTGACAGCCCTTTGGGTGAAGAATTTTTTCCTAATATCCATCCTAAACCTCCCTTGGTGCAACTTGAGGCTGTTTCCTTTTGTCCCATGGCCAGTTCCTTGGGAGAAGAGCCCAAGCCCCCCTTGGCGACACCCTCTTTTCAGGCAGTTGTAGGGAGCGAGAAGGTCTCCCCTCAGCCTCCTTTTCTCCAGGCTGAACACCCCCAGCGCCCTCAGCCGCTCCTCATGTTCTACATGTTCTGCCCAGCTCCTGGCCTCCAAAGAGGTGTAAGTGCTGGGTTTCACTGGGGCATCCTTTCTCCTGGTGCTTCTCCAGCAGCACCCGGCCCACACTGGGGCGGGCAGAGGACGAAGGTGTGGGTCCTTCCACCAGCACACAGGCTGGGAATGGAGCTGGCGGCTCCCCGGTCTTTGCGTTACGACAGCCAGGGGTATCCAAAACGCTCCCCACATTTTGAAGGAAACCGAAGGTATCGAGTAATTCCCGTTTGGTCCTAAAAGACCGCGGATGGTCTCTGCTTTGTGGCCTCTCCAGCCTGCTGCAGAACAGCCTGCCCAGGAGAGCCCTGTTATTGTCACCTGTCCTCGTTCAGAAGTGAAAATTGCCGTTGCCTGCGCCTCCGATGTTTCGTTCTTCATTTCTGAAAACCTCCCAAGCCTGTAACGAGGAGGACGAGCATCAGAAGCGAGAGCTGTCAGCTGGCAACAGACGATAAAACAGACCTCCAAGGCGGAACGAGAAGCAGGACCCCATCCCGTGACAGATAGCTGAAGGATCTGCAGTGTGGAGAACGGCTGAAGCCAGTGAGGTGGCAACGCACCCAGGTTGGAGCTGCGTTTCCGAGCCAAGGGGGCAAGAAGGAACCTCACGGCCAGATCGGTGCTTTTGTAACGCCGTTGGGATCGTGGCAGAAACCTTGTTTTGCTGTGACTGGGACGAGTGACGGCACAAAGCGTTCCCGGGCGACTCATCGGTCGCGCCGAAGGCACACACTCTGTCTGGGAGATACACAGTCCATTCTAAGGGCACAAGTGGGGAAAAAAAGCTGAATTTCTAGTCAGTCTGAGAAAAAAAAAAAAAAAAGAGTAAAAAGCCGACTTCTATATTTACATAAACCACAACTGGGATGCAGATAAATCCATGGAAATGCTTGGAGTGTTTAGCTTATATGGGCCGCGCTGCCCAGGAGGTTTATTTTATGTTGAGCTGATAATAGTCACCAGGAGGAGGAAAAAGAGCTGGGGGTCCTTTACGTTATCGCTTTCTTTCGCAGCGTTATGACATCACTTGCGTGCTAAAACGGTCTCCGTGACTCAGCTCCCAGCAGGACGCTGGGATTAGCGGGTTGGTGTCACTCCAGCCCACCCTTTGCCGTGGTGGGAATGGCAGGACGAATGGGAGCGAGAGGATCGAGCCGCGCAGGGGAGGGAGGCTCCAGGGCTCTTTGTTTTGAAGCCGTGAGGCAGACGGCGGCGACGGCGTTGGACCAGCCGCACCGCGAGGTGACACGAGTCCTGCTCGGCCCTGTCCTCTGCCCAGAGCGTGGTGCAAACAAGGTTGAAGACAGGAACAAGAGCTGCAGAAATGGGAGAGGAGAGGTGACAGCCCAGGGTCACGGAGGTGTTGTGGTGTCTGCTGCCCGTTGTGCAGCCCAGGGCCGAGATATTTGGGTCGGATTTTATGCCGAGACCTGCCGGGTGCTGCCAAGGGCTCCCAGTGGTCCTGCCTCCTGGCAGGGGGGACCACGGCAGACGGTGGGCACGGTCAGCGTGGGAACCGGCACCCGGCACAGCCACGGAGAGCTGCCCGCAGCAGAAAGGGAGCTGCCGTTTGCTTCCTTTCAGGGAAAATCTTCAGTTTCTACGAACTAGAGATCGTGACTCCTGGCACGCCCCGCTTTATCTCATCAAGTGCTGTGTCTGGCTACAGCTCCCACGTGGTGTAGGAGCCCAAGGAGCCAGTGCTCCTCTTTCTCATGAGCTATTTAAGAGGTTGGAGCGGCAACCTAGCTCGCTGATTTGGGCAGGTAGGCACCTGGGGCTGCGGCTCATCTCACCTGCTTCGAAGACCTTGATTCATCCTCCCGCACTGGGTGCCCGCGGCCACCGGTGATGCCGTGGGCTGTCTGTGGTGGTCCCATGGCCTGACTGATGACCCATGAGAGAGCAAGGGGCCTGGAGATGTTTCCCGCGTAGTCCCAGGAGGCTGGGAACCGGAGTCCTGCTTCTCAAGGAGGACGGGAGATAGGATTTAAGGCTCGCTAGGGCTGAATTGCAGTTCTGCTGTTCCTCAAAATCTGAGGAACGCTCTTTGTGGGCTGCCCACAGAAAGTGCGCCGGGCAGAAATCCAGCCTTGAGGTGGTCGTGGTGTCAATCACTGAGGCTCGCTGCCCTTGGCAACCTCTGCCGAGGAGGAGGCCATCAGAGAAAAGGTCTCGTCTTGGGAATATGCAGTTCAGCCATGGCAGTGCCAGGAGAAGGGGCTTGGGAATACGATGGATAGAGGCGAAAACCCCCGACTTCTAAACCCAGATTTTGTTAGAGAAGCAAAAGTTTCCATTTGCAGAGCATCGAGCGCTTTAAGGGCTTGCTGGGAAAGGGCTGCGTGTCGCTGTGGAAGGGCTGGAGCTATTCTATTAAAGGAAACCCAGTTGAAATGTTTGTTATCAGCCTTAATTCGGCAATGAAGGCAAAGCAAGACAAAAGTCAGGGCCAGAAGTTGTCCAGTCTCTGGAGAGCAGCGCTGCATCTCAGGAGGAGGATGTTTTCAAAAACATTGGCCTGGGAAGTGCAAAGAAACAGTGATATTTGGGGTCAGAAGGGTCCGAGCAGAAGGGAAGGGGAATAACTGAGCTCCTCGTTAAAATAACAGAGTTATAGCTGAGGCGGGACAGGGCAAGAAGTTGTTTACATCGCTCTGGGCTTTAGCACATAGAGCCTGGGGGTTCACGCTAGGTCTGCGTGTGTCCCCGTGCTGGAAGCCGAGGCCCTTTCACCCTTGCTTCATGCCAAAAAAATCCAAACGTGCCAAGGGAGAAACTCGGTGCTGCCTGGGAATGGTCCTACCAGGAGCCCGTCCGGACCAGAGCTCTGCGGGGGCGTGCGGGGGCTGCGAGCAGGGCATCTCACGGCGCCGGCCCACGGTGTTTGCTCTTTGCGCAGGACCGGGAGGGTTGTCCTGGCGCTGCTGCAGGTAAAACCGTGCCAGATCCCCTTGTGAGTGGGTGGGTGTCATGTAGACCTGGACTCGGCTGTCCTGGGCAAGCAGGGTCCGCAGAAGCCACGCGGTCCCGCTTCCTCCGGTGGCCTCTGGAAATCCAGGTTTAGTAGCTCTCAGGACTCGGCCAAGGACACAGCATTTTTTTCAGGAATGTCCTTGGCTCTGAGTTGTCCCCGAGTTACTCAAAACTGGCGGAGCAACGGAGGGAAGGAGCAACTTGGCCAGCTTGTTGTGGTTTAGCTTGGCTCCAGCAACCCTCTCGCATGCCTGGAGCATAATGGCAACGGGTACCCAAATACCCAGGAACGCCAAGTGCAGAACAACCTGCCTTTGCCTGCTGGCCACCTCGAGGGACTTCTCCGTGCGGTGGGACAGTCTTGGGGGATGTCCCTGTCCCCTGGGAGCTCTCACGTGGCTTGTGCCCAGCCTCCTCAGCCCCCCTCACCCGCGGTCACACCGAGGGGTGGTGGGATGCTGGCGCCTCACTCAGTCTCTGGCTGGGATTTGGGGGGACTGTGCAGGACCGAGGGGACACTGGGGCTCCTTTAGAGCCCACGCAACTAGGTAGGTGTCTCCAGAGCAGATGCAGATGCCCAAGGTTAGAGCTGTGGGTTGTATCTCAAAGTCTCGTGGTGGCTCTGGAGACCTTTGTAGGACTTGGTAGCATGTGTCGGACAGACTGAAACCCCTCGGGCAGTGATTCCAGATTGGCTCGTTAGTTATGGATGCGTAATCATGCCTAAGCCCCCTACTTCAAATAACCAAACCCAGCTTCCTTCCCTTACCAGTCTGGTCTGGGAGCCCCCAGCTGACCGACACTTCATGGTGAGCTGTCTCTGTCTCTCAGAGGTCTCCCCTTGCCCCTGGGGCTCCCCCATTTCCCTGTTCTCCCACCTCCAAAAGCCCCACCGTCACTCAGGATTTGTGTGGGACCGATGGAGCTTTGCTGGTGGGTAACTGTTGCCTAAGCCATGCCCTGCCAAGAGACGAACTAGAAAACGTCCTCTTGGCTTGCAAGAGAAATTTGTTATCCCAGCAGAGGCTGGGAGAAAGGGACAATCTCTTGGCCTGGGCTTTATCCCGCAGCACTACATCTCCGGAGGGATTCTGGTTGGTTTGCGAGGAGCACGGCCCTGGGTGGAGAGTCTCTGTTGGTGGCAAAAGCCACATGCCAAGCAGCCAGCACGCCAAAACGGCTCTGCTGGTGGAGCTTCTGGAGAGGAGGGAGGTGGTGAGTTGCAAGGAGAAGACTCCTGGGCTCTGGTGGGTTCCAGTGCACATGCAGAAGTTACCCCGTGTGGCTGAAATAATTGCTGGATTAATTAAGTTCAGCCGGTCCAGGGGTCCTTAAGCACACATCTGCATCTTGGTTTAGGAGGGCCGTGAACGGGTGCAGGGCAGTTTGGTGACAAGCGGTGATAAACCCTTGGTGCTTGCAAGAGTGTGGGCGCAAGACTTGTGCCTACAAGTGGACCCGCAGCACAACTGACTCGGCTAAATAGGCGCGCTTTCCGCGTGCGGGCGGTTTCTGAAGGCGCTGACATTTGCCTCTTGCTTTTCTCCGTGTTTCCCCCTCGTATTCCTCAAGAACGGGCATCCCCGCAGCTGCGCGCCGGCGAGGACCGTGCCCCTCTGCTCGGGGGTGTGTGAAGCCCGTGTCCCCATTGCCACCCGCAGCGAGCAGCAGCTGGAGCCGTCAGCCTCCTCAGAGCTAACCCTGGATTTTCCAGCGGTGCTGATGGTTGGGGTGGGCCTGATCCTGGCTCAGGCTTCCCCTCTCGTGCTCTGGATGCTGTCATAGGGGGTGATGTCTCCCAGCTGGGGATGGTATTTCACAGTTGGCTTCCAGAGGCCACCAAAGCTGCAGGTGACACTAGAGACCGAGTCGGTGTCAAGCCTGCGGGTTGAGTTCACTCTTTCTGGAGCCATTTGCACGTGAACTGCAGGTGCAGGTTTGGCCCTGAGATCTTTTGCTGACAGTCCCGTTTCCTCCTGGGGCGCAGCGTGCCAGGTGTCCCCAGCAGTGACCCTCACGGAGGAGCCGTCCTGGACTCTTCTGGCTTCCCCCTTTCAGCCAAGCCCTCCTCGGACCCAGATGGGGCACGGCTCCCGGGAGCCAACACGGAGCTGCTCGGCAGCGGGTGCCCCCCAAGGCTCCCATCCTCACATCTTGCTCCGTAGCTGAGCCGAGCACGCGGCCGGCGTGGTGGGGCAGTACGTGCACCCGCTAGTCTGGGCCGTGAGGGACTCTTCCCAGGACGCGCCTCTGAAAATAACTGCGGGCTGGTGAAAGCTGGCCCCTTCCAAAGACAAAACATTTCTTCTACAAGCGCATTTCCATATGTCCCCTCTGCCAGGGACTGATGTAACAGCAGCAGCCAGGCCACAGAGTGCCCCTTCCCTCCAGCTTGGGGGACAGATTGGCAAGTCCCTGAGTAACCCGTCCTCTCCTCTCCTCTCTTCTCCCTCTCCTCTCCTCTCCTCTCCTCTCCCTCTCCTCTCCTCTCCTCTCCTCTCCTCTCCTCTCCTCTCCTCTCCTCTCCTCTCCTCTCCTCTCCTCTCCTCTCCTCTCCTCTCCTCTCCTCTCCCTCTCCTCTCCCTCTCCTCTCCTCTCCTCTCCTCTCCTCTCCTCTCCTCTCCTCTCTTCTCCCTCTCCTCTCCTCTCCTCTCCTCTCCTCTCCTCTCCTCTCCTCTCCTCTCCTCTCCTCTCCTCTCCTCTCCTCTCTTCTCCTCTCCTCTCCTCTCCTCTCCTCTCCTCTCCTCTCCTCTCCTCTCCTCTCCTCTCCTCTCCTCTCCTCTCCTCTCCCTCTCCTCTCCTCTCCTCTCCTCTCCTCTCCTCTCCTCTCCTCTCCTCTCCTCTCCTCTCCTCTCCTCTCCTCTCCTCTCCTCTCCTCTCCTCTCCTCTCCTCTCCCTCTCCTCTCCCTCTCCTCTCCTCTCCCTCTCCCTCTCCTCTCCTCTCCTCTCCTCTCCTCTCCTCTCCTCTCCTCTCCTCTCCTCTCCTCTCCTCTCCTCTCCTCTCCTCTCCTCTCCTCTCCTCTCCTCTCCTCTCCTCTCCCTCTCCTCTCCTCTCCTCTCCTCTCCTCTCCTCTCCTCTCCTCTCCTCTCCTCTCCTCTCCTCTCCTCTCCTCTCCTCTCCTCTCCTCTCCTTTGATCTAGTTGAAGATGTCCCTGCTACTGCAGGGGGATTGGACTAGATGGCCTTTAGAGGTCCCTTCCAACCCAACACATTCTATGAATGATTCTATCATTCTATGATTCTAATTCTCCTCTCCTCCTCTCCAGTGCATTCCCCTTTCACTTAGAAACTTGTTTCTGGGCACGGCGGGGCGACCGTCTCTCGTTCACCATCCTGAGCAAACAGCCAGATCGATACCTACCACCCAAGCAGCGTATTTTTACCCCCAAACCACCTGTGGGGCTTTCAGGGCAGGAGGCGAGAAACCTCGCTCCACCATCACATCCCCAGGAGATCTCGGCGGCCCCTCTGCCCCGCTCCCCGCCGTCCCCAGCTCCTCCGGCTGCTCCAGCCCCAGCCCTTGCTCAGCATCGGGAGCGGTGCTGCGGACTCTCGGATTCCAGGCAAGAAGTTCCCAGTCTCCTTTGCCTTTTAAGGAAACATCTGAGTGGGTTTGAGGGTTACAAATGCTAACAAGCAATGGCAATGCTCATTTTAGTCTATTTAGAGGAAACGGGAAGGCATTTCAGTTCATCAAAACACTGGTGATTAATCAGCCAAGTACCAGGCTGTTTTCATTAGGCTTATTTTTAAAGGTCTGACACGCTGTGTAAAAATATTCCCCTAATAATCGTGCTCGCGGCGGAGGGAATGGCACAGGATGGGGTGCAGCGGCACTGGTTTCTAGGTATCCAAGGTAAATATATCGGCGCGGCGGAGAGGAGCGAGCAGGCAGGACTCAAGATGGCAATGGAGAGGGGACAGGGCGGGCGCTGGCCGCTGCAGATGGAGACAGCCTGGCTGGTGGCCTGGGCTGCGGGAGAAGGTGCGCTGGTGGCCGCGGGGACAGCCAGGATTTCAAGAGCAGGGGGGGAGGATGCTTTTCCCCCTACTGCATCATCCTGCCACGCAGCTCCTCTGCTGAGCTCCAGCCGGAGCAACACGCTTCATTTCCAGCCCGGAGGAGAGGACTTCTGCCCCGTCGCCAGTGAGCGGAGCCTGGGCTGGGTGTCCCCCACCCTGGGGCTGGCACCTGCAGGGGAGCCGGGGCGGCGGAGCGCACCGAGAGCCCGGCGGTGGGTGCAAGGGCAGGAGGGGATGAAGGCAGGCTCCCTCCTGGGCACAGATGTGGCCTTGGGCATGGCCAAGAGCAGCTTCCAACCTGGCTTTAGAGATGTCCCCGATCTCCACCAAGGGATGGAGAGTCTCATGCAGGCAGTGGCAGTTGGGTAAGAGTGACCCTTGGTTTTAGAAACAGGGATCTGATTTCTTGCCTGGAATTTTTTGCTCCTGATTCCTCCCCTCTTGCTGCTGCGGATGGAGCCAGGCGAGGGCCTTCTCCAGCAGGGACGGGGGGCCAGGATCAAGGCAGTTCTGCATTAAATGAAACAGCTTGAACACCTCCTACCCCTTGCTACCAGCCAGCACTTTCTGCAATAACTTGCGGCTCTTTGGCAGCAGGATCCTTCCAGCGCATCCCAAATTTGCTGGACGCATGTGATCCTGCAAGTGCTGCCCGCGGTGGCAGTAACATCCGCGGCCGGTCACTGTACACAGAGCCGTGGAATGGTTTGGGTGGGAAGGGACCTTAAAGCCCCCCCAGTGGCCCCCCCTGCCCTGGGCAGGGACACCTCCCACCAGCCCAGGTTGCTCCAAGCCCCGTCCAACCTGGCCTTGAACCCCTCCAGGGATGGGGCAGCCACAGCTTCTCTGGGCACCCTGGGCCAGGGGCTCACCGCCCTCACAGCAAGGAATTTCTTCATGATATCTCATCTCAGTCTCCCCTCTTTCAGTGTAAAACCCTTCCCCCTCGTCCCATGGCTCCCCTCCCTACTCCAGAGTCCCTCCCCAGCTTTCCTGGAGCCCCTTGAGGGACTGGAAGGGGCTGGAAGGTCTCCCCGGAGCCTTCTCTTCTCCAGGCTGAACCCCCCCAGCTCTCTCAGCCTGTCCCCCCAGCAGAGGGGCTCCAGCCCTCCCAGCATCTCTGGGGCCTCCTCTGGACATCCATCGCCTTCCCTTTTTCCCCTGCCCGGGCGCGCAGCTGGCTCCTTTTCCCCCGGCTCCTCTCCTACATCCTGCTCCCTGGCTCTAGTTCCTTCCTTCCCGAAGACCTGCCCTACGCCGCAGCCATGTGGCAACACCTCCGTGGATGGACACTTTAATGAGAACAGCACTAACAATGTGACAACAAGACATTCCCAGCAGCTTTGCTAAGCAGGGCTTTGCTAGGCATCTTATTTTGCTCTGGTTTCGTCTTGTTTGGAGAAACCCATTGCCTCCTCCAAGCATGGGTGCTGATGCAGGTCCTTCTCTCCAGGGTTTTCCTCCCTTTCTTTTTGCTCATTCCTGGCCAAAGCTTTGGTTGGTCTTGGGTGGCCCAGGGAGGTTAGGGGAGACTCAGGGCTCCCCACTGCCAAATCGTGTGAGCTGGAGCTGGGAAGGAGAAGGCTTTTTGGAGAACTTGGTGTGGAGACGAAGCTGCTGGCCCTGACTGGGGGAGCGCTCAGCCTGTGGACATGGAAGGCCTGCAGAGCCCTTGGGGGGCAACTGTCTCTTCTTGCAGGGACCTCTGACCCGGGACACCACCAACCACCTTTGGAAGGCACCGTTGGGAATCGGTGTGGGGGCAGCAGAGTCCTCATGCCCCCCACACCTCCTGCCAGGGAAGACATGGCTCTTCCTTCACCGAGGCGCTTCAGGATGTCCCTGGGCATCCTTGCACCATCCCAGCCCTGGGAACAGGGCACATCTTGGTGGCTCAGTGACGGAGGAGGTGGCATCACCTGCTCCCCACAGCCCCTGGGACAGGTGGGTGCTGGCACCGGGGCACCTCTGTGAGCCCCATCCCTGGTCCTTGGGGTCTGCAGCAGCGTGGGGCTGTGTGGACGCGTGGACGGGCTCTGTGGGGCTCTGGCATATGCCTTTCTGTCGCCTGTTTAGGTCCGCGCGGGGGAGCCAAGAAATCTCTTAACTAAATAAACATCCCTCTCGTCCCAGATGGCATCTGTTTATACGCCAGGTACAAACAGTCCCCACGGCTGCCCCGCTCACAGCCAGGCCAGTTCTTTCCACAAAGAAGCAGTCCCCGAGGGCCAGCAGCGCCATGAGCTGGGACGGCAGAGCCGCTCTCTGCCCGGCATGGACACGGCAGGGCCCTGGGCTGGGGAAGACACCGGGGCATTGTCTGGAGGAGGAGGCCAGCCCTGGCTGCACATCAGGGTCTCTGGACTCTGATTTGGGGGTTCAAGGCAGTGGGTGAAGCCACAGAATCGCAGAATCCCAGACTGGCCGAGGTGGGAAGGGACCTCTGGGGATCACCCAGTCCCACCCTCTGCCAGAGCAGGGTCACCCAGAGCAGGTGGCACAGGAACGCGTCCAGGTGGGTTTGGGATGTCTCCAGAGATGGAAACTCCCCCACCTCTCTGGGCAGCCTGTGCGGCCCCAGCCCTGGGAGGACCCAGGGAGCTCATAAAGGCATCACAGCTGCATCTCCCATCTCCCAGAGGCATCTTTCTTCCTCCTTTCCCTGAAGTCCAAAAGACCCCCCGGTAAAGATGACATTTGCTCTGCCACCCCCTCGCCTTGGTCCTTTCTCCTCCTCCTCCTGCAACCAGCGTCGCTGTGGTCGAGCTGAGGTCGCCCAGATTAATCCCGCCGCTGTAGGTCTGAGCCTGACGTAACCGCAGAGCCCCAGCACGTCACCCTCTGCTCACCCACGGACACGCACCCCACGGCGCCGGCTGGCACCCAGCGCCGAGCCGCGCTGCCAAAGCCAGGCACCCAGGAAGAGCCGCGAGGGGCAGGAGCTGTGTGCTCCCCTGCTGCTGAGGTTCAAACTGCCAAACCCAGACCCAGACGTTACGGGAGGATCCTCCTCTGTACAGCAAACTTGGTCCCAGTGTCAGAGGTTCATCTGTCCCCAGTTATCTGCTTGTAGAATCATAGAATAGAATCACAGAACGGTTTGGGTGGGAAGGGACCTTAAAGCCCAGCCAGTGCCACCCCCTGCCCTGGGCAGGGACACCTCCCACCAGCCCAGGTTGCTCCAAGCCCCGTCCAACCTGGCCTTGAACCCCTCCAGGGATGGGGCAGCCACAGCTTCTCTGGGCAACCTGGGCCAGGGGCTCACCGCCCTCACAGCAATGAATTTCTTCATGATATCTCATCTCAATCTCCCCTCTTTCAGTGTAAAACCCTTCCCCCTCATCCCATGGCTCCCCTCCCTGCTCCAGAGTCCCTCCCCAGCTTTCCTGGAGCCCCTTTAGGGACTGGAAGGGGCTGGAAGGTCTCCCAGGAGCCTTCTCTTCTCCAGGCTGAACCCCCCCAGCTCTCTCAGCCTGTCCCCACAGCAGAGGGGCTCCAGCCCTCCCAGCATCTCCGGGGCCTCCTCCGGCCCCGCTCCAACAGCTCCGTGTCCTTCTGCTGTTGGTGCCCCAGCGCTGGAGGCAGCACTGCAGGGGGGTCTCCCAGAGCGGAGCAGAGGGGCAGAATCCCCCCCTCGCCCTGCTGCCCAGGCTGCGGGGGGGTTTCTGGGCTGCGAGAGGCTCTGCGTAACGACGGCTTGTCTTTGTTGGGAGTGGAGGTGTCTCATAGATGATGTTTGGGGAGGTGAATCCGGTGCCCTGCTCTTACTGCATGGCTGTAACAAAGCCTTGGTCCTGTGCCTGCGTCTCTCCAGGCACGCGAGGAAGCGAATCCGGCGCCGTAAGACAAACCCGCAGGCCGGAAGGCTGCGTGCGCCGAGCTGCCGTCAAAGGCTTTGGTCGCAGAAGCAGAACGCGTCGAACTGATGCCGATGGGAGGCTCTTCCCAGCTCAGTCGTCCGTGGGTGAAGGCTGCAGTGAGGCATTTGTTGTGTCCTGGAGGTGCCCGTGGTCAGCAGCGGCGCACAGGACAGGCTGTGCCGTGGGGGAGGTTCGGGTCCTTGACAAAAATACCAAAAATTGTGTGAAAAGAGGGTTTGACTGACGAGGGGCAAATGACCAAATGGCCCTAGAGCATGAAGGGAAAGAGGAAAATCCTTTGCTGCCAGGGGTAGTCTGTAAGAAAATAGGCATCGAGCCTCGGGGTTGCATCCCTCTGCATGCCGGAGGAGGTAGTCGCCGCCTGGAGACTAGTCTCCTCGCGTTGGAGAGCCCAAAGCCGGACTAAGCTCCTCGTAGTCCCGCGGACACCACAGCGGCATCGCGGTGAGCAGAAAAGCAGAGGCCAAAACTGCTTTAGCGGAGCGCATATGCAAAGACTCAGACAAAACTAAAGCGATGTTTGCCGGCCCACTGAGGAACGAGTGGGCGTCTTGGCTGGATTGGCGATAAAATAAGAAACTCAGGAGGTCCGGGGCAGTGCTGCGTGACTTCTTGGCACAGAGGGACGGGGACATCCCAGGGGCAGGGGGTGCCGGCTGCAGCGACACTGCTTTGCCCAACGCAGGCGGCAAAATCGGCGTCTTTCCCCGCGACAACCCCAGTCCAGCTCTTCCCCCCTGCGATGCCTTTGGACACCGCGGGAAGATGTGCTGGGGAAACATCGTGCGTTACGAAGCCATGGTTTCCTTGGTGTCCTGCGGGGAGCCAAAAAAATACAAACTTATGTTAAAAGGAGGCCCATTTCAGAGAGCCCAGGGTTGGGTGTGACTGCTGGATCAGTGGTGTCACCCGTGTCACCCTCTGTGGATGCTCCCCTGCTTGCACACACACCTCCGGAGCAGCACGGGAAGCGCGCTGGGCTCCGGATCGGGCAAAGCATCCGGCTGGAAACCGTTTAGGAAAGCTGGGAAAGCACCCGGGCATCCCTGGTTAAAAAGGTGATCAAAAAAAGGATAACAAAAGGCGATTAGAAAGAGGATGACTTTTCGGAGGTGTGATAGGAAGGGGTCCAACAGCACAGTGCGCAAAGGGAGACGCGTCCTGCCGCTTGTTGGGTTGTTGTCTGTCCGAGGGGGATGAAGGAGGGCATCCTGCAGACCTCTGGAGCCCTTTGGGAAGGGGCTGGAGGCAGAGGGAGAGCGGAGATGCCGTGGAGAGCTGCAGCAGGACCTCAGCACGCCTGGGTCCTGCAGGCTGTGCCTGCGTTCGGGGAACTCGGACGCTGAACCCTCTTCTGGACCCGGGACCTCGGCTGGGTTCAACTTTCCTCTTCCAAAGCGCAACCGCGGGCGGCAGTGCGTGAACACGCGGTGGTAAATCACGCCGGGGAGATGGAGGAGACTCTGGCCCGTATTCAGGGCTAAACCATCATTTAGGGGCAGATTTGGGGCAGGTCCTTACCTCCCTGAAGAGTCCTGGCCGCCGGTCTGTCCCCTGCGACGGCACAGAGCAGCGCTAGCTGTCCTCGTGGTCCCCCGTGCACCTCCCCGTGGCCTCCTGGGGACCCTGCACGATGCTTTCACCAGGTTTTACTCATAAATACCTGGTTTTAGGGCAGTTTGTCCCTCGTAGGCGTAGTCTAAGACCTTCCTGCGACCATCTCCCCGCGCACCTTCCCCAGCTGTGGTGCTGCCCCGAGGGGCCCCGTGGCCGCTCCTGTGCGACAGAGGCGCAGAGCCGGTGACCACGGGACTGGGGGTCGGAGGCGTCTGTCCCTGTAACGCCACAGTGTTTTTCTCTTGTTAGGAAAGCAGATTGAGCGAGAAGAATAAGGGAGCCAAGAATGAAGAAGAAAAGGGAAAGGAAGCTCCTGCCAAAGACCTGGCCCGCAAACAAGATACCAAAGTGGGGAAAGACTCTAAAAAAGAAGAAAGCGTTCAGAAACCAGAGCCCAAAGGTAAAGCTGAGGCTGAGAGCAAGACCAAAGAGGAGAAGGCTATCAACGACAAAGTCAAGGCCATGGAGAAAAAGCTGATGGGGAAGGACAAAAAGGAGGAAGAGAAGGGCTCAGCGTTGAAGGACAGAGGGAAGGATAAAAAGGAGGAAGAGAAAGGCTCAGTGTTAAAGAAGGACGCAGGGAAGGATAAAAAGGAGGAAGAAAAGGGCTCAGCATTAAAGAAGGACACAGGGAAGGATAAAAAGGAAGAGGAGAAGGGCTCATCATTGAAGAAGGACACAGGGAAGGATAAAAAGGAGGAAGAAATGGGCTCAGCGGCGAAGAAGGAGACAGGGAAGGACAAAAAAGAAGAAGAAAAAGATTCCGTGTCGAAGAAGGGCACAGGGAAGGACAAAAAGGAGGAAGAGAAGAGTTCGGGATTAAAGAAAGAGGCAGACAAAGACACAAAGGGAAAAGATAAGAAAGAAAAAGATAAAAAAGAAGAGGAAGAGAGTTCAGCTTTGAAAAAATCAAAGGCAGATGAGAAGGAGAAATCCCAGCCGGAGGCAGAAAAGGCAGCGGAGGAGAAACAGAAGGCCAAGGCAGCGGCCGAGAGCAGCCCCTCCAAGCCCACCACCGGCAGCTCCCCGGATCAGGCCAAGGATGACGAAGCCTCCAGCATTTTCGATGAGCTCATCGAGAAGGTGAAGAACAACGACGCCGAGGTGACCGAAGTGAACGTGAACAACTCGGACTGCATCAACAACGAGACCCTGGTGCGCTTCACCGAAGCCCTGGAGTTCAACACGGTGGTCAAGCTCTTCGCCTTGGCCAACACCCGCGCTGACGACCACGTGGCCTTCGCCATCGCCATCATGCTGAAGTCCAACAAGGTGCTGACGAGCATCAACCTGGACTCCAACCACATCACGGGCAAGGGCATCCTGGCCATTTTCCGGGCGCTGCTGCAGAACAACACGCTGACGGAGCTGCGTTTCCACAACCAGCGGCACATCTGCGGCGGGAAGACGGAGATGGAGATCGCCAAGCTCCTGAAGGAAAACACCACGCTCCTGAAGCTGGGCTACCACTTCGAGCTGGCCGGACCACGCATGACAGTCACCAACCTGCTGAGCCGAAACATGGACAAACAGAGGCAGAAACGCCTTCAGGAGCAGAAACTGGCCCAGGAGCGTGGGGAGAAGAAAGACCTCCTGGAGGTGCCCAAGCCCGGAGCCCTGCCGAAGGGGTCCCCCAAGCCATCCCCGCAGCCATCCCCCAAGGCTTCCCCCAAAAGCTCTCCCAAGAAAGGGGGGGCACCCGCCGCGCCGCCCCCACCTCCTCCTCCGCTCGCCCCGCCGCTGATCAATGAGAACCTGAGGAACTCGCTCTCGCCGGCCACGCAGAGGAAGTTGGGAGACCGGGCGCTGCCGGTCCAGGAGAAGAACTCGCGGGACCAGCTCCTGGCCGCCATCCGCTCCAGCAACCTCAAACAGCTCAAGAAGGCAAGTGCGGGCCTGCGGTGGGGGCCACCCACGGGGTCAGTCTCGGGGCTGAGATTTCAAGTCACGTCTGTTGTCCCTTGGATAGAGAAGAGGTGAGGGCTGTCCTTCTCCAGTGCAGGGTAAGGAGTGGGGTGTCCATGGTCCCAAGCCCTGCGCAGAGCATGTGGCAGGGGCAGATCCATCCCTTCAATGAGCACATGGGGTGGGCAGATCCATCCTTTGCACCATCCCTTCCAGGGCAGGTGGGGTCAACAGATCCATCCCTTGGCAGAGCATCCAACAGGAGAAGATACATCCCCTGGCAAAGAGCGTGAAAGGGGCAGATCCATCACTTGGCAGAGCCCCTGGGGTGGGCAGATCCACCTCGTTCCAGGGGTCAGGTTTGGCTCCAGGGTTTGGGACACAAGGCAGAGGCCAGCTTTAACCTGTAACCCCAGGAGATGGGAATCCTGGAGCTCCCCATGCAGAGAAGGAGCAATGGGAGAGAGAAAGGCTCACACACCCCCACAGAATCCCAGACTGGCTGGGGTGGGAAGGGACCTCTGGAGATCACCCAGTCCCACCCCCTGCCAGAGCAGGGTCACCCAGAGCAGGTGGCACAGGAACGCGTCCAGGGGGGGTTTGGGATGTCTCCAGAGACGGAGACTCCCCCACCTCTTTGGGCAGCCTGTGCCAGGGCTCTGCCACGCTCAGGGTGAAGAAGCCCCTCCTCATGTTGAGATGGGACTTCCCATGGTCAAGTTTGTGCCCGTTGCCCCTTGTCCTGTCCCTGGGCACCACTGAGAAGAGCCTGGCCCCGTCCTCTTGCCCCCGGCCCGTTGGCTATTGCTGAGATCCCCTCTCAGCCTGCTCTTCTCCAGTGAACAGCCCCAGGGCTCTCAGCCTTTCCCCAGCACAGAGATGCTCCATCCCCTCAGCATCTCCGTAGCCTCCCCTGGACTCTCTCCAGCAGTTCCCCGTCCTTCTGGAACCGTGGAGCCCAGAACTGGCCCCAGTGCTCCAGCTGTGGCCTCCCCAGGGCAGAGCAGAGGGCGAGGATGACCTCCCTCCACCCACTGGCCACGCTCTGCTTAATGCCCCCCAGGAGACCATTGGCCTTCTTGGCCATGAGGTCACATTGCTGGTCCACCCATGTGGACTGGTGTCCATGTGTGCAGCAGCTCACCGAGCTCTTGATGCCATGTTGGCATGGCTGAGCCCGCACCCCTGGGTGGCCGGAGAGGCTGCGTCTCCAACGCTGGTCCCACCATGATCATAGAATCATGGAATCATCTAGGGCGGAAGGGACCTTTGAGACCATGGAGTTCAACCATCAACCCAACGCTGCCTTGAAACATGTCACTCGCCCCAGACGGTCTGTGTCCCTGGCCGGGCTGCCCACGAGCCGGAGCATGGGGACAACCAGCCTGGATGTCCCCAAGAGATGTCCCCGGAGCGCTGAGCATCCCTGGCAGAAACGGAGAGAGGGGCCCAGCTCCACCACAGCTGGTCCGCATAGGGTCCCCGGGCCAGTCCAGCGTCCCCTGTCACTGCTCCCCCCAGTTAACGGGGTGTCCTCTCCGGCAGGTGGAGGTACCGAAGCTGCTGCAGTAGGGAGCGGGACGGCGCTCCCCCTGCGGCCCACCCCCGGGACGCTCGCCTTTCTCGTGCCTGTTTCCATGACAAGCCCTTTGGGAGCCTGCAGTGACCGGCGCCGAGGAGCAGCGATCTCTCGGGGACGGAGGGACGGAGGGACAGACGGAGGGAGGGCCACCACGGCCGTTGGACGCAGCGCGGGAGGAAGACGGTGTATTTATTATTTTCACGGTTGTGAAGCCCCTTCAAGCTCTTTCTTTTGCCAGCACCGTGTCCCGCCCGGTGACGCCAAGGATGGAGGAGGGAACCCCTGGGGCTCGGCACCCTCCATCCCGGCTTGCCCGCCGGGCCCCCGAGGTGGTCCAGCCCAGGGCAAGCGGAGGTACCCCCCCCACACCCCCACCCCCAAGCCATGGTTGCCAGAGGGGACAGCCAGACCGTCACCACGGCATGCCACCCCCCGGGGTGGTGGGGACAGCGGTGGGGCGGCAGCTCAGCATCGGGAGGAATCAGGGAAGGGGGAGAAGGGAATTGGTGGGGGGGGGGCGGAGGCGGTGGGGAGACGGGGTGGGGATGGCGGGGGGGGGCTGGAGCAAGGGACTCAGGGCATGGTGACATTGGGGACCACCGGACACCCCCCAACCCTGGGCGCGTTGTGCCACCACCCGGCCCATCCGGGAGCATTTTGGAAGCTTTTCAGCCCAATTTCGGTGGGGTGTCGACCCACCACCTTCCTGATGCCACCCGCCCGCTCCCCCCGCCCCCGTGCGGGGACCAAACCCTCCCCGGGGACACACGGCGGGGACAAGAGCAGGGGGGTGGCATGTGCCACCCCCACCCCCTGGGTGCGGGGCCGGGCGGGGACACCGCCTGTCCCCAGAGCGGGTTTTGGGGGCCGTGCGATGTGTGTCCCCCCCACCCCCACCGGCGCCCTCCCGGCGTGACGCCGCCATCGCGATGTGTACGACTGCGGCACGACATCGGCAATAAAGCTCACCGACGCTTCCCCCGCCTCGGGGACACGGGGACACGGGACGTGGGGACATGGGGACACGGGGACACGGGACATGGGGACACGGGACGTGGGGACGCGGCATGGCCAGGGGGCTCGGGGGTGGATGGAAAAGGGCTCGGCCCCCCACACCCCCACTGCGGGGCCACCTCAGCTGGGCACACTGGGGCCACCCCAAACCGGGCACCCTGGGGCCACCTAGATGCCCTCAAACTGGGCACCATGGGGCCATGTGGCCACCCCAAACTGGGCACCCTGGGGCCATATGGCCACCACAAACTGGGCACCATGTGGCCACCACAAACTGGGCACCCTGGGGCCATATGGCCACCACAAACTGGGCACCATGTGGCCACCACAAACTGGGCACCCTGGGGCCACCTGGTCACCCCAAACCAGGCACCCTGGGGCCACCTGGTCACCCCAAACTGGGCACCCTGGGGCCACCTGGACACCCTCAAACTGGGCACCCTGGGGCCATATGGCCACCACAAACTGGGCACCATGTGTCCACCCCAAACTGGGCACCCTGGGGCCATGTGGCCACCCCAAACTGGGCACCCTGAGGCCATATGGCCACCACAAACTGGGCACCATGTGTCCACCCCAAACTGGGCACCCTGGGGCCATGTGGCCACCCCAAACTGGGCACCCTGAGGCCACCTGGTCACCCCAAACCAGGCACCCTGGGGCCATATGGCCACCACAAACTGGGCACCATGTGTCCACCCCAAACTGGGCACCCTGGGGCCACCTGGTCACCCCAAACCAGGCACTCTGGGGCCACCTGGTCACCCCAAACTGGGCACCCTGGGGCCATATGGCCACCACAAACTGGGCACCATGTGTCCACCCCAAACTGGGCACCCTGGGGCCATGTGGCCACCCCAAACTGGGCACCATGTGGCCCCCCCAAACTGGGCATCCTGGGGCCACCCCGAACTGGGCACCTGGGGCCAGTGGCCACCCCAACTGCGGCCACCCCAACTGCGGCCACCCCAAAACCTTCACTCCCCAGGGACGGGACCGCCGTGCCGGGGCTGGCCCCGGGGTGCAGGGTGGCCACTGGGGGGGGGGGCTCCCCACTGGCCCATTTGCCCCCCCCCATCGGCCCGGGCTGCGAGGCCGAGCCATGGGGCCCAAATTGGGGCAAAATGCCCATATTTGGCCATTTCGCGGGAGGGCAGCACCGAAGCCCCAGAGGGCAGCCAGGATGGACCGGGGCAGCGGGGGGGGGACACCGGTGGGTGGGGGGGGGGGACACAAGGGGGGGGACCCAGGCACCGTGGGGACCTCGAACCGGGCACCGGGGGGGAGCCACCCCCCCCCCAGCTGTCACGGCGGCAGCCATCGTGCCCCCCCCCCGCCCCGCACCGAGCACCCGTTGGCACCGTGGGCCGGGGACACACACCCCCCGCCCCGCCACCCCCGCAGCCCGAGCCCCGGCGGGCGGGGGGCCGCCAGGGGGCGCTATAACGGGGGGTGTCGGGGGGGGGGGTGGGGGGAGCGGTGGCCGGCAGGGGAGCTATAAGGAGGGGCGGCGGGGGCGTCCGACCGGGGGCGGGGGTGTCCGACAGGGAGCGCTATAATGAGGGGCGGCGGAGGAGCCGGCGGTGACCAGGGGGCGCCATAAACGAAGGGCGTCGGGAGCGGCTGCCAGGGGGCGCTATAACGAGGGGCGGCGGCCCCCGGGGGTGGCCGGCGGGGGGGCGCTATAACGAGGGGCGGCGGGGACGGTGGCCGCCGGGGCGGGGGGGGCGCTATAACGAGGGGCGGCGGCGTCCGGCAGGGGGCGCTACAACGAGAAACGGTCGGCGGCCGGCAGGGGGCGCTATAACGAGAAGCGGTCGGCGGCCGGCAGGGGGCGCTATAAGGGACCGGGACCCGGCGGCGGCTGTGCGCGGCGGCGGCCGGCAGGGGGCGCTATAAGGAGCGGCGGCACCGTCAGCGAGCGGCGGCGGCCGGCAGGGGGCGCTCCAGGGAGCCGGGGCGGCACCGGCAGCGGCCGTCAGGGGCGGCGGAGCCGGCGGCCCCGCTCCGCTCGGTACCGGCGAGACAAAAGGCGGCGGCGGAGCGGCGGAGCGGCGGCGGGAGGGTGGGGGGAGATGGGCGGCGGGGCGGCGCCATGAGGAGGAGACGGCGGCGAGCATGGCGGCGGGCGGCGGCGGGGCGCGGCGGGGGCTGCTGAAGCGGAAACCGAACTTCACGCTGCAGGAGATCGACATCCTCATGAGCGAGGTGCTCAAGTACGAGCAGCTGCTCTTCGGCGCCGCCGCCAGCACCGTCAACGCCTACGAGAAGCAGAAGATCTGGTGGCGCATCACCAACAAGATCAACGCCGCCGGGCGCAACCAGCGCGACATCGGCGAGGTGAAGAACCGCTGGCGGGGGCTGCGCCGGCGGGCCAACGACAAGATCACCCGGCACCGGCAGGAGAGGCAGGGACCCGCCGCCCGACCCGCCGTCCGACCCGGCAACGGCAACGGCAACGGCAACGGCGGCAGCGGTTCCGGGCCGGGCCCGCCGGAGCTCGGCCCCGGGCCCGCGCCCGGGTGGGGACCGCGCGGCGCCGCCGGCATCGACCCGCCGGTTCTCAGCGTGGAGGTGGTGGCGCCGCACGGTGGGTGCGCGGGGGGGGGAGCGGGACATGGGCGGGGGGGAGCGGGAGAGGGACACGGGGGACAGACACAGGGACACAGGGGACCAGGACAGGGACATGGGGGGACCAGGACCGGGACAAGTGCACGAGGGTGTGAGGACAGGGACACGGGGGATGGGGACACGGGGGATGGGGACAGGTGCTTGGGGGGACCAGGACAGAGACACGGGGGACAGGGACACGGGGGAGGGGGACAGGTGCGTGGGGGGAGCGGGAGAGGGACACGGGGGACAGACACAGGGACACAGGGGACCAGGACAGGGACATGGGGGGACCAGGACTGGGACAAGTGCACGGGGGTATGAGGACAGGGACACAGGGGACGGGGACAGGTGCGTGGGGGGACAGGGACACAGGGGACCAGGACCGGGACAAGTGCACGGGGGTGTGAGGACAGGGACACGGGGGATGGGGACACGGGGGATGGGGACAGGTGCTTGGGGGGACCGGGGCAGAGACACGGGGGACAGGGACACGGGGGACGGGGACAGGTGCGTGGGGGGAGCGGGACATGGGTGGGGGGGAGCGGGAGAGGGACACAGGGGACAGGCACCGGGACACAGGGGACCAGGACAGGGACATGGGGGGACCAGGACCGGGACAAGTGCATGGGGGGACGAGGACAGGGACACAGGGGACGGGGACAGGTGCGTGGGGGGACAGGGACACGGGGGATCAGGACAGGTACATGGGGGGACTGGGAGAGGGACATGGGGTGAGCACGACAGGGACACGGGGGACAGGCACCGGGACACAGGGGACCAGGACAGGGACATGGGGGGACCAGGACTGGGACAAGTGCATGGGGGGACGAGGACAGGGACACAGGGGACGGGGACAGGTGCATGGGGGGACAGGGACACAGGGGATCAGGACAGGGACATGGGGGGACCAGGACCGGGACAAGTGCACGGGGGGACGAGGACAGGGACACGCGGCATGGGGACAGGTGCATGGTGGGACTGGGACAGGGACACGGGGGACAGGGACATGGGGGACAGGGACACGGGGGATGGGGACGGGTGCATGGGGGGACTGGGACATGGACGTGGGGGAGCGGGAGAGGGACACAGGGGACAGGCACAGGGACACAGGGGTCCAGGACAGGTGCGTGGGGGGACAGGGACACAGGGGATCAGGACAGGGACATGGGGGGACCGGGACCGGGGCAAGTGCACGGGGGGACGAGGACAGGGACACAGGGGACGGGGACAGGTGCATGGGGGGACTGGGAGAGGGACATGGGGCGAGCACGACAGGGACACGGGGGACAGGCACAGGGATATGGGGGACCAGGACAGGGACACAGGGGGACCAGGACAGGGACACAGGAGACTGGACAGGTCCGTGGGGGGAGTGGGACAGGGGCACAGAAACATGGGGGATTGGGACAGGGACATGGGGGGTGGGGGCAGGTGAGTGAGGGGACTGGGACAGGGACATGGGGTACCAGGACATGGACATGGGGGGACAGGGACACAGGGGACCGGGACAGTTGTGTGGGGGCACCGGGACACAGACATGGGGGACAGGGACATGGCGGGACCAGGACCAGGACAAGTGCATGGGGGGACCAGGGCATGGATACAAGGGACAGGGACGGGTGCGTGGGGGGACTGGGACATGGACGTGGGGGAGCGGGAGAGGGACATGGCGGGGCCGGGACATAGACCCAGGGACCAGGGCAAGTGCATGGGGGGACCAGGACATGGACACGGGGGACAGGGACGGGGACATGAGGGACCAGGACAGGGACACAGAGGGCCGTGACAGGGACCCGGAGGACCAAGGCAGGTGCGTAGGGGGGGCCAGGACAAGGACATGGGGGTACTGGGACACGAACTGGGGATGGGTGCCTGAGGGGACCGGGACATGGACACAGGGGACAGGGACAGGTTCATGGGGGGACTGGGACAGGCACATGGGGGAACCAGGACAGAGACACAGGGGATCGGGACAGGGACATGGAGGGACTGGAGCAAGGACACGTGGGCACTGGGACCAAGACATGGGGGACCAGGATAGGGACAAGGAGGACTGGAAGAGGGACACAGGACACCAGGACCAGGCTGGGGGCAGGGGGGGACACCAGGGCCACCAGGACGGGTGTGTGGAGAGACTGGGACAGGGACAGAGACACGGGGTCAGGCCACGACAGGGACACTGGGACCGTGACATGGGGGACCAGGACATGGAGACAGGGGACCAAGGCAGGGACATGGAGGACTGGGACAGGGATGTGGGGAACGGGGATGCGGGGGACAGGGACATGGGGGCACTAGGACTGGGACAGGGGCAGGGACGTGGGGTAGAAGGACACAGACACAGGGGAACAGGGCAGGGAAGTGAGGGGACTGGGATGGAGACACAGACATGAGGGGACTGGGACAGGGACATGGGGACCAGGACCAGGAGGTGGGGAAAACTGGGACCAGGACACTGGGATCGGGACAGGGACAGGGGGGCAGGGACATGGAGGGGACACAGACACAGAGGAGAAGGATAGGGACATGGAGGACTGGGACAGGGATGTGGGGGGAGCAGGGTAAGGACATGGGTGACAGGGACATGGGAGGACCGGGACAGGGACACAGGAGACAGGGACGGCAACAGGGGCACTGGGAGCAGGACGGGAGGATACCGGGATCCAGCCTGGGACGTGAGGCATGGGAACCAGGACAGGGACAAGGGACAGGGCCCTGGGGCAGGGGACCAGGACAGGGCGGCGGGGACATGGGGGGACCTGGGCCAGGACAGGGGACTGGCACCAGGACAGCAGGAGGGGACTGAGACCAGGACAGGGACGGGGATACCAGGGCTGGGACGGGGACACGAGAGGACCATGATCAGGGCAGGGACACGGGGGGACATGGACCAGGGCCAGGACAAGGGACAGTGTCACTGGGATCGGGGCAGGAGGACACTAGGATCAGGCCAGGGATATGGGTGTCTGGGATTAGGACAGGGACAAGGGACTGGGGGTACTGGGACCAGGACAGGGACAAGAGGGGGCTGGGAACAGGACAGGGACATGGTGGGACTGGGACAGTGACATGGGCAGGAGCAGGACAGGGACATGGGATATGGGGGTACTGGGACTAGGACAGGGACATGGTGGGATTGGGCAGGGACCAGGACAGAGATGGGGACATGGGAGGGACCAGGACAGGGACAAGAGACTGGGGGTACTGGGACAGGGACCCGGGCAGGGACATGGGGGGACCAGGACGGGGACATGGAGGTTACTGGCACATGGGACAGGTTCCTGGGACAGGGACGTAGGGGACCAAAACAGGGACGTGGGGGACTTGGACTAGGACAGGGACAAGTGGGTGCTGGGATATGGGGACACCGCATTCAGGAGAGGGATATGGGAGTGCTGGGACCAGGAGAGGGACAAGCGACATGGGATGGGCCACGACGAGGGACCGGGGGCCGTGAGGACACGCACGTATCGATGGGACCGGGCCCCAGGAGAGGGGACACGGGAGCACAGGCACGGGGACGAGGGGGACAGAGGCAGAAGGGGGCCGGGTGACTCGGTCCGTGGGGCGCTGGGGAGACGGCGGCGGGGGGGGGAGGGAGGGGGGGGTCCCGCCAGCTGCCCCGCGCTCTCCCTCCCTCCCGCAGGCGTCAAGGAGGAGGCGGTGAAGGAGGAGCCGGTGGAGGTGAAGACTGAGCCCTTCCACGGTCCGGCCGCCGACGGCATCCCCGGCCGCGGCACCGAGCGCCGGCTACACCGCGCTGGCATCCGCCCCTCCGGCGAGCTGGGCGAAGGCTGGAGCCGCAGCCCCCCGCGCCCCCCGCCCCCCGAACTCTCGCTGGGCGAGCTGGGCGGGCAGCCGGAGCCCTTGGGTTCCGATTTTCCCAACCTCCTCTTCCAACAAGAAACCGAGCATCTCACTAACTGCGGCGGGGGCGAAGCCGGGCCCCCCCCGGGGACGCCGGCGGGGCTGGGGGACGGGACGCCCGACTGTACCCAACTCACCCCGGCCGAAAAACGCATCGTGCAGTCCAACGAGCGGCTGGTGCAGGAGATGCGGGCGTTCCGGCGGGAATACGCCGAGAGCCGGCGGGAAACCACCTGCGTCCTGCGCGGCATCGCCCAGGCGTTGGCCGGCCTCGGCCGCAGCCTGGCCGAAATCCGGGACCTCTACCTCCGGGAGCAGGCGGCCCCCAAACCCTGACCCCCCCTCCCCGTGTCCCCCGTGCCCCCCCCCCCACGCAGCTGGCTGTGTGCCCTGGGGACACCCTTCCCCCCCACCCCACCCCCCCCGGCGCCCGCCTGGCTTCTTTTCTTCTTTTTCTTATTTTTAATTATATTTTTTTTTTCCTTTCTCCATCCCACTTCAATAAAACTCAGAGCTGCCCCCTCCTCCCTCCCCCCGGCTCCCCCATCCCTGGGCTCCTTGAGGGTTTTTTTTTTTTGGGGGGGGGGGGGGCGGAGGGGGGTGGTGATGGGACCCACGGTCCCCTGGGTGATGGGGTTCGCCCCCTTCGTGGCTTTTCCCCCACGCGACGGACTCAACCGTCCCAAATTTCCCCGGTGGCTGGACACCCCCCCGCCCCCCCCCCCCAGCCCCATGGCGATGGGGGCGGTGGAGTGTGGGGGGGGGGGATGAATCACCATCCAAAATAGCCGGGGTGACTCAACGCTCCCACCCCCGGTGCCTGTTCCTCCCCCCCGCCACCCCGGCTGTGGACGAGGTCCGGGGCTGAATTTGCTGCTTTCTGCCCCCCCCCCCCCCCGAAAAAAAAAAAAAACAAACCCCAAAACCCACCACGGGGGATGTTTTCACACCCCCAGTTGGGGGCGGTGGGGCTGGGTGGGCAGGATGAAGGAGGCGGGCAGGAGAAGGATAAAGGCTGGGGGGGGCGAGGGGGGGGGGGGGGGCAAAGTCACAAACCCCCCCGCCCCCCCCCCCATCTTCCAGCTGCCACCGAGAGGACACCGGGCTGTGGGGCACAAGCCGGGGTTTAATGCCACCCCCGTTGGCGGGGGGGGGAAAGCCGGGGTCGTATCCGGAGGCGGGCGCTGAGGACACCCCCCCCCCCCCCCCCCGCGGCCCCCCCCCCCTCCTTTCCATGGGCACAACGGGGCCGTTGGCACCCGGGGCCGGGGCGGGGGCACCCACAAAGGGCCCAGTGTGTGGGTGCAGGACAAGAGCCGCCCTGTGCCGCCGCCTCCTCCCCGCCATGGCCGGGAAGGGCCCGATCCGGGCCCCCCCTCCCCCCCCCCGGGGGCACCCTCCCGGCTCCAGGGTGGGGGGGGGGGTCGGGGTGCCCGTGGGTGCTCAGGCTCCGGGGTAGCTGGGCTGTGCCGGGACGTAGGGGGGCGGCGCTGCGGGGGGGGAGAGAGAGGGGGGGGTGTCAGCCCCCGCGAGGCCACCCTGGCCCCCTCCCCCCCCCCCCCCCACCGGGGGATAAGGGGGTGTCACCTCCCACCCCTACCCCACTGCTCCGCCCCACCTTGCACCCCAAATCCCCCCCCCCCGCACCCCAATCTCCCCCACCTTGCACCCCAAATCCCCCACCCTGCACCCCAAATTTCCCCACGCACCCCAGTCCCCCCGCCCTCCCCCCCAAATCCTCCCCCCTGCACCCCAAATCTCCCCCTGCACCCCAAATACCCCCCACTCTGCGTCCCCAATCCCTCCTTGCACCCCAAATCCTCCCCCTGCACCCCAAGTCCCCTCCCGCACCCCAAATCCCCCTGCATCCTAAATCCCCCCACCTTGCACCCCAAATCCCCCCTACCCCCAAATCCTCCCCCTGCACCCCCAATCCCCCCCACCCTGCACCCCAATCCCTCCTTGCACCCCAAATCCTCCCCCGCACCCCAAACCCCCCCGCACCCCAAATCCCCCTGCATCCTAAATCCCCCACCTTGCACCCCAAATCCCGCTACCCCCAAATCCTCCCCCTGCACCCCAAATCCCCCCACCCTGCACCCCAATCCCTCCTTGCACCCCAAATCCTCCCCCTGCACCCCAAACCCCCCCGCACCCCAAATCCCCCTGCATCCTAAATCCCCCCACCTTGCACCCCAAATCCCCCCTACCCCCAAATCCTCCCCCCTGCACCCCAAATCCCCCACCCTGCACCCCAATCCCTCCTTGCACCCCAAATCCTCCCCTGCACCCCAAACCCCCCCGCACCCCAAATCCCCCTGCATCCTAAATCCCCCACCTTGCACCCCAAATCCCCGCTACCCCCAAATCCTCCCCCTGCACCCCAAATCCCCCCACCCTGCACCCCAATCCCTCCTTGCACCCCAAATCCTCCCCCCGCACCCCAAACCCCCCCGCACCCCAAATGCTCCCCCTGCACCCCAAGTCCCCCCGCACCCCAAATCCCCCGTATCCTAAATCCCCCACCTTGCACCCCAAATCCCCCCTACCCCCAAATCCTCCCCCCTGCACCCCAAATAACCCCCACCCTGCACCCCCAATCCCTCCTTGCACCCCAAATCCCCCCTACCCCCAAATCCCCCCCCTGCACCCCAATCCCCCCCACCCTGCACCCCCAATCCCTCCTTGCACTCCAAATCCTCCCCCGCACCCCAAATCCCCCCGCACCCCAAATCCTCCCCCCGCACCCCAAATCCCCCTGCACCCCAAATCGCCTCTCCTGCACCCCCAATCCCCACTGCACCCCAAATCCCTCCCAAATCCCCACCCCAAATCCCACCCCAAATCCTCCCCCTGCACCCCAAATACCCCCCACCCTCTGCCCCCAATCCCTCCTTGCACCCCAAGTCCCCCCCGCACCCCAAATCCTCCCCCTGCACCCCCAATCCCTCCTTGCACCCCAAGTCCCCCCCCGCACCCCAAATCCTCCCCCTGCACCCCAAGTCCTCCCCCGCACCCCAAGTCCTCCCCGCACCCCAAATCCCCCTGCATCCTAAATCCCCCCACCTTGCACCCCAAATCCCCCCTACCCCCCAAATCCTCCCCCCTGCACCCCAAATCCCCCCGCACCCCAAATCCTCCCCCTGCACCCCAAGTCGTCCCCCGCACCCCAAATCCCCTGCATCCTAAATCCCCCCACCTTGCACCCCAAATCCCCCCTACCCCCCAAATCCTCCCCCTGCACCCCAAATCCCTCCTTGCACCCCAAATCCTCCCTCCTGCACCCCAAATAACCCCCACCCTGCACCCCAATCCCTCCTTGCACCCCAAATCCTCCCCCCACCCCCCAAATCCCCCTGCACCCCAAATCGCCTCTCCTGCACCCCCAATCCCCCCTGCACCCCAAATCCCTCCCAAATCCCCACCCCAAATCCCCACCCCAAATTCTCCCCCGCACCCCAAATCCCCCCCACCCTGCACCCCCAATCCCTCCTTGCACCCCAAATCCTCCCCCCTGCACCCAAATCGCTCCTTGCACCCCCAATCCCCCCCACCCCCCAAATCCTCTCCCTGCACCCCCAATCCCCCCCACCCTGCACCCCCAATCCCGCCTTGCACCCCAAACCCCCCCGCATCCCAAGTCCCCCCTTCTAGACCCCAAATCCCACCCCCCCCCGCCCCCAGCCCCCCCCCGCTCACCGGTGGGGTTGTAGCCGGGGGGCCCGGAGGGGTAGAGCGGGTACTGGGCGGCGGGGCCGGGCGGTGGGTACATGGCCATGGGGGCGAAGCCGGGCTGGGGGGGCGCGGGGCCGCCTTTGGGGTCCATGGGGAAGGGGGCTGGGGGGGGCGCGGGGGGGTAGCTGGAGAGCGGGATCTCCGGGCCTGCGGGAGAGATGGAGGGGTGGGATGTGGCCGGGGGCGCGCTGCGGCAGCCGGCACCGGGACGGGGACGGGGGGTGTCCGTGACCCCCGGGGGGGGGGGGGTGGGGGGGGTGGGCACCTGGGTGATCTCAGCAGCACCCGCTGCGGTGCCCTCCCCCAGCACCCAAATCCCTCCCCCCGGCACCCGTATCGCCCCCCGCCCCCCAGTACCCAAATCCCCCCCCGGCTTGCACCCAAATCCCCTCCCTCCCGCACTCAAAACCCTCCCTCCTGCACCCAAAATCCCCTCCCAGCCCGCACCCCAAATCCCTCCCAAATTCCCCCCGCACCCCAAATCCCCCCCGCAACCCACATCCCCCCACCTTGCACCCCAAATCCCCCCCGGACCCCAAATCCTCCCTCCTGCACCCCAAATCCCTCCCAAATCCCCCCCTGGACCCCAAATCCTCCCTCCTGCACCGCAAATCCCCCTCGCACCCCAAATGCCCCCACCTTGCACCCCAAATCCCCCCTACCCCCCAGATCCTCCCTCCTGCACCCCAAATACCCCCCAAATCCCTCCCTTCACCTCAAGTCCCCTCATCCTGCCCCCCAAATCCCCCCACCCTGCACCCCAAATCCCCCCTCCACCCCAAATCCTCCCCCTGCACCCCAAATACCCCCTCCTGCACCCCAAATTCCCTCCCTTGCACCCCAAATCCCTCCTGCACCCCAAATCTCCCCACCCCGCACCCCAAATCCCCCCACCCCCAAATTCTCCCTCTGCACCAAAATCCTCCCCCTGCACCCCAAATCCCCCATCCTGCACCCCAAATCCCTCTCGCATGCCAAATATCCCCTCCTGCACCCCAAATCCTCCCCGCACCCCAAATACCCCCCCACACCCCAAATTCCCCCCTCCTGCACCCCAAATCCCTCCAAATCCCTCCCGCACCCCAAATCTCCCCACCCCCAAATTCTCCCTCTGCACCCCAAATCCCTCCTGCACCTCAAATCCCCCCACCCTGCACCCCAAATCCCCCCTGCACCCCAAATCCTCCCTCCTGCACCCCAATTACCCCCCCTGCACCCCAAATTCCCCCACCTTGCACCCCAAATCCCTCCCAAATCCCTCCCACACCCCAAATCCCCCCACCCCCAAATTCTCCCTCTGCACCCCAAATCCCCCCTGCACCCCAAATTCTCCCTCCTGCAACCCAAATACCCCCTCCCGCACCCCAAATCCTCCCCGCACCCCAATAACCCCACCTTGCGCCCCAAATTCCCCTGTCCTGCACCCCAAATCCTCCCTCCTGCACCCCAAATACCCCCCTGCACCCCAAATTCCCCCACCTTGCACCCCAAATCCCTCCCAAATCCCTCCCACACCCCAAATCCCTCCCGCACCCCAAATTCTCCCTCTGCACCCCAAATCCCCCCTGCACCCCAAATCCCCCCACCCTGCACCCCAAATCCCCCCTCCCGCACCCCAAATTCCCCACCTTGCACCCCAAATCCCTCCCAAATCCCTCCTGCACCCCAAATCTCCCCACCCCGCACCCCAAATCACCCCAAATTCTCCCTCTGCACCAAAATCCTCCCCCTGCACCCCCAATCCCCCCATCCTGCACCCCAAATCCCTCTCGCATGCCAAATATCCCCCCTGCACCCCAAATCCTCCCTCCTGCACCCCAAATACCCCCCACACCCCAAATTCCCCCCTCCTGCACCCCAAATTCCCCCACCTTGCACCTCAAATCCTTCCCAAATCCCTCCCGCACCCCAAATCTCC